>NC_134082.1:121700956-122007129 GCF_000715075.1 Nicotiana tabacum
ATTTTACACACAATTCACATTTGACATTACGGACCTACTCCAACTTCCGGAATCGAAATTCGACCCCGATATCAAGAAGTACACTCCCGGTCAAACTTCTCAAAAATCTTCAAATTTCTAACTTTTGCCAAACGACTCCAAAATGACCTACAAACCTCCGAATCCACTTCCGGACGAGCTCCCAATACCAAAATCACCATATGGAGCTATTCTCAGACTCAGAATCCCAAAACAAACATAGATAACATTTAAATACACTTCAATCCAAATTTATGAAATTCCTCTAAAAATGCTAGCTTTCACAATAGGTGTCGAAACGCTTCCTGGTCATCCAAAACCCGATCCGGACATACTCCCAAGTTCGAAATCATCATACAAACCTGCTACAACCTTTAAATCTCGATTCTGTTGTTGTTTACTCAAAAATCAGATCTTAGTCAATTCTTCCAACTTAAAGCTTTTGAAATGAGAATTTTCTTTCCAAATCAACTCCAAACTTCCTGGAATTCAATTCCGACCACACGTACGAGTCATAATACCAGAAGTGAAGCTGCTCATGGCTTCAAACTACTAAATGACATGCTAGAGCTCAAAACGACCGGTCGGGTCGTTATATTCTCTCCCACTTAAACATACGTTCGTCCTCGAACATGCTTATAATTGCATTGGAGTAGTATGAAATTACTGTTTAACACTTTGTGCACCTACCCGTGCTACCACAACTCAGCTGAGCACATTAGCTCGATCAAATCTAATGATAACCTCTTTCATTTAGGCAAATAAGCCTTATAGCCCAATTCCGACATCTAGAATTCTCTACCAGGCCTGCTTCCAACATACTAACACCGTATCAATCACTACACGATGTACCCGAACATTACTGCATACCTTTGCTGAATTCACACCATGTACCATATCATTCACATGACCATAATAACACTCTCTGATCATAATAGCTGATATTGCCCGAATCTGATGCTCACAATGCACCTCATGACATATATAAGCCTTGTTCCAACTCTTGCAATACCACCACGATGGAATAAATGTGTAGAAACTCATAACCGACTGCGGAGTCGACGAATCCTTGAGTCTATTCTCCTGATAGGAACTATTACCTCATTTTGAACCAAAGCTGTTCAGGCAATAAGCCACATCAGACACTACCAAAAGTCTCATATGATGCCACAATGAGCTAACAAGCTACTAGCTCGAATGATATATAGATATAGGGAAAATGAACTCTAAAAAGAACTACTCAGCCTACACGACTAATTAATCAATCGAAGGGATGATATGAATCCTCCTCAGGAAATAAAAAACAAAACACACGAGGATAGATATAGGGGGCTGTACTCAACATCTCATTGTTCGGCGTGCAACCCGATCCAAACAACATACCCGTGGCGGCATGCCACCCGATCCACACATTAAATTCACATAAGGAGATACTTACCGAGCTAAATTGCTCATTACTAGAAAATATCGAATATTGGCCACAAGCTCGCTATGTGCATAATACCATCCCTGGGGAGATAGATAAAGCTACATGCCACAAAACTCAAGCACAAGTGAGGTGCAATATATGATCTGAATCTCAAGAGCCATCCTTCTCACATAACACCATCGCTACACAGAACCTCAACACATAAGAATATTATCAAGCCGTTTCACAACTCACACGGCATAATACAGTATTACATGAAATAGCCGACGATGAAAATAACATCCAACGTTAGAATACTCCTCCATAAGGAGCGCTATGCTGAAATGAACACATCTGGCCTAATATAGATCCCATATTCATATTTAAATCCATTCACAGACCACAAGCCGATTCTGATAGCTCCGTACTAGGCTAATAACCTTTCAAGGGTCCATAATAACCCCTCCTTCGTATAACTCACAAGAACAGCCATCATAACCGGAGTAAACCTCCACAGTCCACAACCCAATAAACCGAGTGCCCTCCAGGCATAAATTCTCCAATTAACGATATCACCACAATCTCCATACTTGGTTCGATCTTCGATCAATCAAGTGACTACATGCCATACTTATACAATCTTCCCGTGGAACACGCTTCCACGACTTCCTGCACCGGGTAACAAGTCTGCACACCCATACCACCGGCCATACTAATACTATGACTCAAATCGAGAATCCACAATCGGTATGCAAAACCTTTTACACAAGACATCGATCTTCGGTGACGCTGAAAACAATACCAGCTAACTTTAGACATCTAAATCCTTTCCTGATCATCCGAGCTCATGACATCCTTGCCAACACCGAACCACCACCTTGACCCTCACTTTCAAATTTCATACCACTCACTGCACCTAACATGCCAATATGTGATAGTACAAGAATTTCATCATAACTCCTGAACCACTTATAGGGTAAATACTTCATCATATAGAAACCTTTTTACTTAACTGATTCCAAGAGAACCATAGCAACACACGAGTGAATTCTCATAACAGTAGAACATTCAAATCCTCAAGCAGTGGTCTAAACCACCATAACCCTTCCGGGATCCGCCTAAACATAACATGCCATAATACTTGAATACTTCCAAATAGAATCAATTACGGCGGACGTCAAACCTCGCACGTACCGCCATAAATCACATGCATAACTTAATCACGCTGAAGGAACTGATCACTGCCACCATTATGCCAATTCAACCATGACTAACCAATCTAACCTCTTCTAATTCATCCTTAATTTGCCTTAGAGATAATAATAGCTCCATTCCTCACATCACCAACCTAAATCCGCTCTCATCTTGAGTGACCCCATTCCACGAGACCACATTGTCTACAAACCCATGAACCTTTTCATACCCTCCTTGCACGCACATTCGCATCTTCAACTGATACGCCCATTCTAATAATTACTCTACGAATTCGAAGTTATTTTCTCTTTTTCCTCCAAAGCTACACTGCAAGTCAAAAATGTTATAGAACATTCCATGCCTCTTATCTTAATACGCTACAAAAGCTCGAACATGAGTCAATAAAGCCAACTATAGCGCACCTTTATCAATTCTTTTGCTCAAATTACCAATTATGTTCTTTTCCCTTAGCTATAATAACTCACCAATATGCTAGTAATCCCGAAACCTCACAAGTAGATAACGATGCAACCGAATCGTAGGCGGTGGAACTCTCCCACTTAGCTTGAAGCCACTATTACACAACTTTGGAAACCACCAAGATTCTTTCTTTATTGTTGTCATGATCTTGCACAACCAATCCGCCAAATTCCTCGAAATCCTTCTGTTAGCATTTCACGAACACTCTGAATCTCTAGCAACATTTGCATATTCGACCTCTTACTGGATAGTCAGTAAAATCCTTCGCAGAAGCTTCGCCAACCACGCGACCGTTGACTTGCTCACAGGAGATAACCCACCTATGGAATTTACATGCCGACATTTTCCAACGTCGCTGCATGGGGTACAATCACTACAGAATCAATAACCCATCCTGAACCCGTTCCCATTCACCAACTGTACCAGTCCGTTCACACTTTATGGAAATCAACTAAATGTTCAAAAATATATTCCAATCCCAAGTTATACTGCATCCTTATTCATATCCAACAACTCCTTATATTGCATCCAACCTCTCGCCGTATAATATCCAATATTCCAACTCAAGCCCATAAACCCAGTCACTGACCACCCTGAACTCCCAAATCACTGTAAATTCCTGCCAAGACGTGAAGTCATCCTACCACAGAACCCACATGCTACTCTGCCACACTCCCACTTTAGCCAAACCCTCTTCTTTAAGCAACTATTTTACTTCCATTCCTCACTCTCAACCCTATAGAAAATTTAACCACCACAAGGCACCCCCCCATATGTACTTCTTCATCCTTCGCTACCCAGTTATTGCCTTAAATGAAAATCTATTTCTGTAGCACTCGAACCAATAGATCGCTACTAACTTTAAATCCCTTCAAAGGTCATTTTTCTCGAGTCATCAACACAAGAAACACCGATTCACTCCTGAACCACCGCACACTGCAATCTTTGATAGCCGCTTCTTCGGCACTATTCACAATATTCTACCCCAAAGGCTAATTGAAGAGAACCATAACACTGGCGAACTTAACACATTCAATCAAGGGTGACGACACCACATCACCGACGAAAATTCCACCACGCTCGAAAATACCAAGTCTCATTACTCCATCAATCCAAATCTAGACATTCATTGTCACGACCCAAATTCCATTATAGATTGTGATGGCGCCCAACATTGTTGTTAGGCAAGCCAACACTGATCAACTAGTGAGTTCCCATTTATTTTATTAAACAATCCCAACATTTACTTAACTTAAATTTAAAACATTAGATAAATAATGAATTTTTAAGGCAATTGAAACGGAAATAACTAAAGGAAATCATAATTATAGGAATACAACCCAAAATCAAGTCTACTAATAAGTGCCAAGGATCTAGTGTTACAACTGTGTGGGAAACTAGTAGAATATACAAAAGAAGACTACCCTACTATCTGAAATAAGTAGATAGGTACTAGCAAAAGAGAAACTCTGGTATGCTGCTGAACGGCTAGGGTGGGGGCAGCTCACCGTATGTCTCAGTCCGAATTAAGTAGGCACGCCTGGAGGATAACTAGATGCACCTACCTCAGATCCTGTACAATTAAGTACAGAAGCATAGTATGAGTACATAAACAATATGTACCCAGTAAGTATCCAGTCTAACCTCGAAGAAGTAGTGACAATGGGTCGACTTGACACTTACTAGATATTCTTTCATAAACAGCATGTCAATTTCAGTCATATCATGTAACAACTTACATTTCAAAGCATTTAGGCAGTATAAATCATGGGAAGCTCCAAATAGATAACATGCGCAAACTATGCCGAGGTTGTAAGGTCCGATCCAACATAATATTAAATTGTGCACTACCAGAGGGTCAAATGGTGCGAACCATAAATGCATCTATTTACTACTTAGGCGCTCAACCCCATCCACAAATAACAATTTATTTTCAAAAAAAAAACACACATTTGCCCATTTACAATCAAGTAATTCATACAAATTCTTAAGTAAGTGAGTATAACCGTCTATATTTGTTTTACCAATTTCCAGCATGACTTAATTGATTATAGTAACAAGTATGGACGCAAGCATTGCAAGTATAGCATGGTACGGGTCCTAAACTACCTGGAAATTAGCATAATAGTAGCTACGTACATACGTAGCCCACCACATATAGGTACATACATTTATTTAATTCACCTATGGGGATTAATTTTCTCTTACAAGGTTAGAAAGGAGACTTACCTAGCTTCAAGGTCTACTTTCCGGTCCAAGCTTAAGCCCAAATCCTTAATTTGGTGTCGAACAATCAGAAACTATCCAAATAACATAAAAGCTAATTAATATAGGCTCAAAAGTTCATATTCCCACTAGTAGAGTGATTACCCAACCCATATTGCAAGGATCCTAATATTCACCCCCAGGCTCACATGCTCGGATTCCGTAAATTTTCGAAGAAAGTTGTTACCCATGACCCAAGGAACACAAATATATGATTGTTACTATGTTTCATGGTCAAATTCGTGGTAAAAATCTCATTCTTGCCAAACCCTAGGTTTTCCTCTAATCCCATAAACTTCACTAATCTTTACATGTTAATCTACCCATAATCTAAGTATTTAACTCACATATAGTAGGAATTACTTACCTCCTAAAGCTTGGTGGAAAAACCCTCTCAAGAAGCTCTATAATCGCCCAACAATGGAATGAAATGAGTAAAAAATGACTAACTCCCATATTAAATAAAGGCCACTGCCTTCAGCGATTTTTGCACCTGCGGTGCGTTGACCGCATCTGTGATCTCGCTTATGCGGACGATTATCTGTTTCTATGGAAATGGGCTGGTCCAGCTGGGGCCGCACCTGCGGCCAAGTGACCGCTCATGCAGTTCTGCTTTTGCGAAAGAGGAGCCCCATCTGCGGAACCTGGGCTCCTCTCCTTGGATGCATCTGTGATGCTTCAACCGCACCTGCGAGCTCGCACCTGCAGCTGGCCAACTACAGGTGCGGTTATGACAACAACTGGTGCTTCAACTCCTTTTTAAAATTTTCAACTTAGTTCGAGCCTCGTCCGATTGACGCTTGGGGCCCCGGGGCCCCGCCCGTACATACTGACAAGTTTGGAATCATAAAACGGACTCACTCGAACCCTCGGAAGGCCCGAAACAATCTTATAATTAAGAATCATACCTTAAAACCAATTGAATCAAACTTATGAACTTCAAGTTTTTCAATCTATTTCCAATGTGCCGAAATGTACTTATTCTACTCGAAATGATACCAAATTTTGCGTGCAAGTCTTAAATGACACTACGGAACTATTCCCACCCTCGGAATTCCGTTCAGACCTGGATATTAAAAAAACCCGCCCCAAACCAAATTTAAAGAACTTCAAAATCCTTAAAGAACCAAATTTCACTATTAGGTGCTAAAACACTCCCGGGTCATCCAAAAGCCGATACGGACATACGCCCAAGTCCGAAATCATCATACGAACCTGTTGGAACCTTCAAATCCCGAATTAGAGGTCGTTTACTCAAAATGTTGACCAAAGTTAAACTTGTCCTTTTAAGCCAACCTTAAGGAACCAAGTGTTCCGATTTCAAACCAAACTCTTCCAATTCCCTAACCAACCATCCCCGCAAGTCATAAATCAGTAAAAGCAAGTACGAAAAGTCTTATTTAGGGGAACAAGGTTCTAGAAAGCAAACCGACCAATCGGGTTATTACATTCTCCACATCTTAAACAAATGTTCGTCCTCGAACGGGTTAAGATTCATACCTGAAGTGCTAAAAGTGGATATCTGCTCCGTATGTCCTCCTCGGACTCCCAAATCGCCTCATCGACTGGTTGGTCCCTCCAATGAACCTTTACCGGAAAAATCCTTTTGGATCTCAACTGGCGATCTTGTCTATCAACAATATCAATTGGCTCCTCCTCATAACCTAAGCTCTCATCTAGTTGAATAGTGCTGAAGTCTAACACATGTGACAAGTCGGCGTGGTACCTCCGAAGCATAGACACGTGAAAAACTGAATGAACTCCCGATAAGCTGGGGGGGGGGGGGGTAAAGCAAGCTCATAAGCAACCTCCCCAGCTCGCCGCAACACCTCGAATGAACCTATAAACCTGGGGCTCAACTTTCCCTTCTTTCCGAATCTCATAATACACTTCATCGGCGAGACTTTTAAGAGAACCTTCTCACCGACCATGAATGATACATCCCATATGCGTAATGCTTCTGTTTGGATTGTGCTGTGCGAAGTCGCTCCTGTATCAACTTTACCTTTCCAAGGCATCTTTCACCAAATCTGTACCATATAACTTAGCCTCACCATGCTCAAACCACCTGATAGGAGAACGACATCGCCGACCATATAAGGCCTCAAATGGAGCCATCTCGATGTTGGACTGATTATTGTTGTTGTAGGCAAACTCGGCCAAAGGCAAGAACTGATCTCACTGTCCTCCAAAGTCAATCACACATGCTCTTAGCATATTCTCCAATATCTATACTGTTCGCTTCGACTGCCCATCGATCTGTGGGTGAAATGATGTGCTGAGCTCTATGGGGGTCCCCAACTCACTTTGTACGACTCTCTAGAAATGGAAAGTGAACTGAGGGCCTCTATCTGATATGATGGAAATAGGCACACCGTGCAACCGAACTATCTCCCGAATATAAATATGGGCCAACCTCTCTAAAGTATAGGTAGTCACAGTCGGAATGAAGTGTGCCGACTTGGTCAACCTGTCGACAATGACACAAACCGTATCAAAATTCCACAAGGTCCACGACAACCCAACTATGAAGTCCATAGTAATGCGCTCTCATTTCCACTCAGGTATAGACATCTGCTGAAGTAGGACACCTGGTCTCTGGTGCTCATACTTAATCTGCTGGCAATTCAAGCACCTAGCCACATACTCAATTATGTCTTTCTTCATTCGCCACCACCAATAATGATGCCTCAGATCATGATACATCTTTATATCACCTGGAAGAATAGAATACCATGAACTATGTGCCTCCTCTAGAATCCTCTCCCACAAACCATCAACGTTAGGAACACACAGCGACTCTAGAGTTGCAGAACACCATCCTTGCCAATAGAAACCTCCTTGGCACTACCCTGTAGTACCGTCTCTCTAAGAACTGCCAAATGCAGATCATCAAACTGCCGAGCCATGATCTGCCCCAATAATGAACACTGGGCAACAACACATGAAAGAACTCGACTGGTCTCTAAAATATCCAACCTCACAAGTCTGTTAGCCAAGGACTGAATGTCCAAAGCTAGTGGCCTCTCCTCTGCTGAAATGAATGCCAAGCTACCCATACTCTCTGCTTTCCTGCTTAAGGCATCCACGACCACATTTGCCTTGCCCGGATGATAAAGAATGGTGATGTCATAATCCTTCAGTAACTCAAGCCATCTACATTGCCTCAAATTGAGATCCCACTATTTGAACAAATGTTGTAAGCTGCGATGATCAGTATAAATCTCATATGACACCCCATATAGATAATGCCTCCATATCTTAAGAGCTTGAACAATTGCTGCTAACTCTAGATCGTGCACAGGGTAATTCTTCTCATGAATCTTCAACTGACATAAGGCATATGTAATAACCTGCCCCCCTGTATCAATACACAACCCAAACATGGCAATACACAGTATACATCCTCGAACCGGAAGGCAACACTAGAATCGGTGTTGTAGTCAAAGCTGTCTTGAGCTTCTGAATCATCGAACCAATGGAAAGGAGCACCCTTCTAGGCCAACCTAGTCAAAGGTGATGCAATGGATGAAAAACCCTTCACAAATCGGCGATAATAACCTGCTAGCCCCAGGAAACTCCTGATCTCAGTCACCAAAGTGGGACGTGGCCAACTCTGAACTACCTCAATCTTCTTGGGATCCACCTTAATACCCTCTCTTGATACGACATGCCCCAAGATTTCCACAGACTATAGCCAAAACTCACACTTGGAGAATTTAGCATATAGCTTCTATTCCCTCAATGTCTGAAGCACCACTCTCAAATGCTGCTAATGCTCCCCTAAGCTATGTGAGTAAATCAAGATGTCATCGATGAAGAAGATGACAAAAGAATCAATATAAGGCCTAAACACTCGGTTCGTCAAGTCCATAAACACTGTCGGGGCATTAGTCAAGCTGAAATATATCACTAGGAACTCATAATGGCCATATCTAGTACGGAACACAGTCTTCGAAACATCTGAGTCCCGAATCTTCAACCTGATGGTATGCCGATCTCAAGTCGATCTTAGAAAACACCCTAGCACCCTGCAACTGGTCAAGCAAATCATCAATGTGCGGCAACGGGTGCCTGTTCTTAATGGTAACTTTGTTCAATTGGCGGTTATTAATGCACATCCGCATAGTCCCATCTTTCTTCTTCACAAATAAAACTGGTGCACTCAAGGTGATACACTTGGTCTCACAAACCCCTTTGCTAACAATTCCTCAAGCTGCTCTTTCAACTCTTTTGAAGCCATACAGTATGGTGGAATAGATATAGGCTGAGTGCCTGGAGCCAAATCAATATAGAAATTAATTTCACGATCCGTTGGCGTGGCATGCCTGGAAGGTCAGAAGGAAATATATCGGCAAATTCCCAGACCACTGGCACTGAATCAATCGTCAGATACTCTGCGGTGGTGTCCCGAACATAAGCTAGATAAGCCAAACAACCCTTCTCGACCATATGTCGAGCCTTCAGAAAAGAGATAACCTGACTAAATGTACTAACTGAGGAACCCTTCCACTCCAACCTCAGCAACTCTGGCATCACTAAAGTAACAGTCTTGGTGGCAATCTAGGATGGCTGGGATAACTAGTCCATGCCAGGATGACCTCAAATTCGGTCATATTAAGTAAAAGGAGATCCTCTATAGTCTCGAGACAACAGAATGTGACCATACAAGACCGATAGATCCGATCCACAACCATAGAATCGCACACATGAGTGGACACATAAATAGGAGTATCCAAAGACTCATGAGGAATATCCAGGAAATGAGCAAACAGAGATGATACATATGAATAGGTAAACCCTGGATCAAATAGTACTGAAGTATTACTACCGTAGACGGAAATAATACATGTGATAACAACATTTGAGGCCAATGCGTCTGGTCTGGCCGAAAAAGCATAGAATCTAGCTGGAGCTCCAGCTGGCTGGCCTGCACCTAACTGAGTAGTAGCTGGTTGACCTCCCCTACCTGGCCTCCACCTCTAGGATGGCCCCTACCAGTCGTCCCTCCGCCTTTGGGCGGCCAGATAGTCGGTGCTATAATCATGGGCTACTGACCCTGCTGCACTACCTTGCCTCGAAGTCTGGGGCAGTATCTCCTCATATGACCGAGATCTCAGCACTCGAAACAGCCCCTCAGTGCGATGACCTTCTGCCCTGATATCTGACCCTGATGGCCTGTAGACCCACTGGAAGAAGCCTGAATAGCCGGTGGGTAGCATGAACTCTCCGATATAGCACTAAAATAGGAGTTGGAAGAACCCTGGTGACCGAGTATCCACTGGAAGAACCCTGGATGGCTGGTGGGCGGTAAGAACTCTCTGGTATGGCGCTGAAACAGGGGCGTGCTGGAGCACCTCAAGGAGGTGGTGGTGCTGAATATGGGGGCCTGCTAGGCTGACCCTCCCAAACTGGCCTCTACTCCTAGTTGGGGGACCTCTAAACTCTCCAGAGAAACGGGCCCTCTTGTCCTGTTGCATCTTCTCTCTACCCCTCTGATGGTATCCCTCAATCCTCCTAGCAATCTCCACTACCAGCTGCTATGAAGTCCACATCTCAACCTCTCGGGCCATGTTGGCCCTAATACCGGAGTGCAACCCCGCAACAAATCTCCGCACTCTCTCTGCATCAATAGGAAGTATCATGAGTGCATGGCGAGACAAATCAGAAAACCTCGCCTCATAGTCAGTTACTAACATCTGACCCTGCTCACGCTGCTCAAACTGATACCGCAACTCTTCCCTTTCAGAGGGTGGAATATACCTATCCAAGAAAAGCTGTGTGAACTGGCCCCAATTAATGGGAGGGGAACCTGCGAGCACTTTCCTCTAGCTGGAAAGTAGTGAAGTGAACTCCATAAGACTCCAATATCCTCTTGTTATGCAGTCTGTCCCTGTACCTATCAATGAAATCCTAGGCATCCTCATGACACTCATCTCTGAAGATAGAGGGTGCAGCCTAGTCCATCTGTCCAATAACTTCTGCAGATCACCATCTGCAATTAGTCTGGGCTCAGGTGCCACTGCTGCAACTGGCTGGGCCCCATCTGCGGGTAGTGTACCCGGAGTCTGATACACCGCGACTGCATATTCAGGAGCCTGAGTAGTAGGGGTTTGTGCTCCCCCTCCCGCCTGAGATGTGGCTGGGTCTGCTACAAATAAGCCAGCCTGAGTCATAGAATCCATGAACCGTAGCATACGACCCATGACCTCCTGAAAGCTCGGCGTTGTCATGAAATCCACCGGGGCAGGCTCTGCTGCCGGCACCTCGCCCTGCTCCTAAATAATAGGATCCCCTGCTGGATCCCTGGCGGTGCAACTGGGACAACTCTAGGTCGATATAACAAAAACCCACTCTAAACCAAATTTAAAGAACTTCAAAATCCTTAAAGAATCAACTTCCACTATTAGGCATCAAAATGCTTCCAGGTCATCAAAAACCTAATCCGTACATACGCCCAAGTCCAAAATTATCATATGAACCTGTTGGAACCTTCAAATCCCGATTCCGAGGTCGTTTACTCAAAATATTGACTGAAGTCAAACTTGGCCTTTTAAGCCAACATTAAGGAACCAAGTGTTCTGATTTTAGTCCAAACTCTTCCAAATCCGGAACCAACCATCCCCGCAAGTCATAAATCAGTAACGAATGTATGGGAAGTCTTATTTAGGTGAATGGGGTTCTAGAAAGCAAAACGACCAGTCAGATCGTTACACCATATTTCATCATTTATCAATTTATCTCATGTCAGGGGCAATATCATTATTTATAAATTTCAAGGCAAGCAATACAAGCACGTGCAAATCATGCCGAGGTCGTACGACCCAATCCAACAAATATTTAAACTGTGCACTGCCAAAGGCTCGAATGACGCGAACCATAGATGCATTTATTTAATCTACCGAGGCGTTCAGCCCGTTCCACAAAAGATAAACACATTCAAACAGTTAATCAACAGTTCATCAAAGGGTAATTATCTAAGGAATATGCAATTCCTCTTTTAACAATCAAGAAAACTGTTTAGCTTTTTAGAAGTTTATTAACCAAGTTCAATATTATTTAAGCATTATAAATTGACAATAAGGTTGCAAATGTTACAAGTAAAGCATATTTTTGGGTCCTAGACTACCCGTACTTAAGCATAATAGTAGCTATGTACGGACCCTCGTCACCTCGTGCACACGTAGCCCCCACAAATAGAAGTACATATTTAATTATTTCACCTATAGGGATAATTCCCTCTTACAAGGTTAGAAAGGAGATTTACCTCGCTCCGAAGTTCCATAATCGGCTCCCGAGCCCTTCAAACAACTCAAATCGATGCACAACGCTCCAAAACTAGCAATAATTATGCAAACCCATTAATATACAATCAACTACTCATTTTAATCTTATTTATAACAATTTCTAACCCCGATCAAAAAGTCGATAAAAATCACCAGCGGGCCCACGTGAAAATTTTTGAAGATAAACTTTACCCATAGTGTTACGAACTCAAATATATAACTTATTCTCAATTCCAAACCCAAATTCGTGGTCAAAATCCAAGAATATCAGTTTCTAGGTTTTTCTTCAAACCCTCAAATTTCTATTAATTTTCATGCTTGAATCCATAATAAAACCATGTATTTAACTAACAAGAGGTGGGATTAACTTACCTTGATATTGATGATGAAAAACCCCCACTTGAAGCTCTCCAAAAATCGTCCAGCCAAGAGAGAATGGGAGAAAATGGGCCGAACTCGCGCTTTAAAGAGACCTCACTGCCCAGCGATCCTCGCACCTGCGGTTCCGTAGGTGCGGCAAATAACCCGCTTCTATGGAGATGCCCCAGCTCCTCGCTCCGCTTCTGTGCCTTACCTACGGCGAAATGATCGCATTTGCGGTCTCAGCATCTCCTTACCAAAATTGCACCTGCGCCCTTCTTGGCCACTTCTGCGGGTCCGCACCTGCGGCCAAAACCTCATAGGTGCGGTTACACCAGAAGGCAGCAACAACCCTTTTTTCAAGTCCAAACTCGATCCGTTTTACCATCCGAATTCCACCCGAGGCCCTCGGGACCTCAACCAACTATACCAACACATCTCAAATCATATTACGAACTTAGTCAAGCCTTCAAATCATATCCAACAACGCCAAAACCATGAATCACACTCCCATTTAAGCTTAATGAACTTCTGAACTTTAAACTTCTTCATTCGATGCTGAAACCAATCAAATCACGTCCGATTGACCTCAAATTTTGCACACAAGTCACATTTGACATTACAGACCTACTCCAACTTCCGGAATCTGAATATGACCCCGATATCAAAAAGTTCACTCCCGGTCAAACTTCTCAAAAACCTTCAAATTTCTAACTTTCGCCAAACGATTCCAAAATGACCTACGGACTTCCGAATCCACTTCCGGACGCGCTTCCAATACCAGAATCACCAGACAGAGCTATTCTCAGACTCGAAATCCCAAACGAACATCGATAATATTGAAATGCACTTCAATCCAAATTTATAAAATTCCTCCAAAAATGCTAGCTTTCACAATAGGTGCCAAAATGCTCCCAGATCATCCAAAACCCAACCCGGGCATATGCCCAAGTTCAAAATCATCATACGAACCTGTAGGAATCTTCAAATCCCGATTCCGAGGTCGTTTACTCAAAAATCAGATCTTAGTCAATTCTTCCAACTTAAAGCTTTTAAAATGAGAATTTTCATTCCAAATAAACTCCAAACTTCCCAGAATTCAATTCCGACCACGCGTACGAGTCATAACACCAGAAGTGAAGCTGCTCATGGCTTCAAACTACTAAACGACGTGCTAGATCTCAAAACGACCGGTCGGGTCGTTACAATATTAAAGGAATAAAATTACCATATATAATTGACATTGTGGTTAAGCCAAATGGCAAGCTAATATAAAGCCACTTCGCATCCGGCTTTGTTCTCTCTCTCTCTCTCTCTCTCTCTCTCTCTTATATATATATATATATATATATATATATATATATATATATATATATATATATATATATTATTTTACAGCCTTATGTACACCATCAAATACTACAAAATATGGATAAAATCAAGAAATATATATATATATTAATTTTGAATTTATAGATAAAGTTTTTAAATTTTAATTAAAAAAAAGAAATTTATCTTTTATTATCATGTTATCATACTTGATTCGGTTAATGTTCATATGCAATCACGTTAGGAATATTTGTTATCTTTTCTAATTATTTAAATACTACTTCGCCTCTGGCAAAAAAGGAAAAAAAATACTCCATATAACTATAAAAATCTTTCACATTTAAAATCCTATAATTATAGTTCTTTAAAACACTATATCTAGATTTGAATAAAAGATTATAGTTCTTTAAAATCCTACACACATACACACACACACACACACACACACATAGGGTACACGTCTATGTTTATCTAGATAACAAAAAGGAGTTTAAAAATCGAATAAAAGTTTACTTACATATACAATGAAGTAAACCTACATGCTGGAGAAAGAAACATCACAAAAATCAGTCAATATTAAAAAAAAAATCTTTTTATTTTGAAGAATGTTTGTTTGAAGAGTCAATTTGTATAAATGGACATCAAACAAATAAAAAAATATTGGCTATACGATTGCTATCATTAATTTCAATTTAGCACCTTGTGAGATATAGAAATTTGCGTTTCGTAGTTGTGGAAACAGTTTTCTTGTTGGAATCCTTTTTTTAAAGAAGAAGTTAATGGTCGAGTAAGAAATAAGAGTAGTAGATCATATTCGATGAAAGAAAAAATCGAATAATTGGAATCCATAGTTGTGATTCTAGGAATTGAAGGGTATAAGCTGAAACCTCTTCATTTAGCTGCAGTCAAGCCAACATTGCAAAGGTATACTATTTTTTCCGTTGAAGAATATTAGTTTTGAATCATTAGATTATGTGAAAGATTTTTTTTTATTGAATTCAACAAGAGGAATATTGGTTTCTAATTGATAGTTTCTATAACGATTTTCAAGAGTAACAAAAAGTATATTTAAAAAAAAAATCGTATGACATGAAATATGTTTTTAAGATGTAAACAAATTATTCGAAGTGGGATTATTTTTTAAAAAATAATGTAATTTTAAAAATAAAAGGATAAAATATTTTAGAATTTTAGTAGAGAGTTTAAAAAATTATTATAATAGAAGTTATATCATGGATAAAATCAAGAAACCGAAATCCTATGGAATATTTACATAAATATCCGGCCAGATGTATTGTTTATTTTTTATAACTAATATACATAGATGATATATCGATAACACACGATTATACACATATTATATATGGATTATATATAAATTATACATCCTTCAATTTTTTAATTTAAGTAGTTGGGTGAGCACCTATTTAGCTTGATTAGATAAAGCCGAAAGAAAAATATGAAAGAATCTCAACCAAAAACTAAAAATATAAATAAATTTCTTATGTAGAAAATTTCTATTAAATTGGAGTAATTTTTTGTAACAAAATAAAAAGACATAAAAAATAATATAAAAGAAAAAAAATGTATGAAAAATCTAAAAATCAGAAATAAGAAATGACAACGAATTTCTTCTTCTATTTCATCGTTGTTGAGGATAAAAATTTGAAAGCTGATCTCATAGATTTCAAATATTTTTTCAACTCAAATACATGGATTATGAGATAAGGATATTTTAGAATATTTTTCTAAAATTTACGTTGTGTGTTGTTTTTAAAAAATCACTATTACGAACAAACTGATATGATATTCGACTTTGAATTTAAATGCAATTTGAGTAGTTTGCATTGAGGTTAAGCCAAGTATGGTGTCGAGAAAAAACTACTTTGCAAATTTCAGATAATATATGCAATGTTATATGATAACAATCAACTAATTTAATATTTAGTGATTCAAAGAACAAAAAATCTGTATGCATAACGTATTCAAAATTTAAAATCTGTAGCTAGTGATATCGATAAACTCAGAACGGAGTCATACTGAAATAAAGTTTCGCTGGCTAAAGAATCATTTAAATTTTTAGATAGCCGATTAAAGTGAATTTTAAATTAAGGATAATATCATTGAAATATATATAAAGTTTTAGAAATTAAAATTTTAAAATAGAAATATTTTTGAAGGATAACAACATACCAAATAAGAGTTCAAGTCGTAGTAAAAGAGTCACGTCATAACCAAAGAATCGTCATATTGTGTCAACCTTTGTGCTTTGCCATAAATACGAGTTATTATTTCGCTTTGTGCCTATTTTTAGGTTCCAATAACACCATAAGAATGGTGCAAAAATAAAATTATCACTACGAGATTTGAGAAAACGTGTTAGTCTTTTTTCATTTAGTATTTCTTAATTAGATTATCTATAATTATCTAGAAGATTTAATTTTAAGGTTATTCACATATAATTCAAATAACTCAGATATTTAACATGGTTAATGCCAAATATCAAACTGAGTCATACTGGGAGGGGGGGGGATTCACTAGCTAAATAATTTTTTAAATTTTTAGATAATCGACTAAAATAAGTTTTGAATTGAGGATAATATTTTCACTTACATTATTATAAAAATAAAATTTTAGAAACTGAAATTTTAAAATAGAAATATTTTTTGAAAGATATCAACACACCAAATAAGAGTTCAAGTAATAGTGAAAAAGTCAAGTCGTATCCAAAGAGTCCTTTATAGCCTCAACCTTTGATTATTTTTCCATAAATATGCGTTATTATTTTGCTTTCTGACTATTTTTAGGATCCAATAACACCTGTGAAAATAGTACCAAAAAATGAAATTATAACTAGGAGATTTGAGAAATTGTTAATCTTTTTCACGTAGTGTTTCTTAATTAATACCAATGATTATCTATATTTATCGAAAATGTTTAAATTTTAAGATTATGTACATATAATCTAAATAACTCAAATAATTGACATAGTTAATGTCTGTATATTCGTGCTGATATACTAATTACAAGGTAAAAGATCCAAATTTGCCTTTATACTACCTGAAATTGCTCACACTTTTGGTCCTCGGTGACTTTGTGTTATCGAGTCGCCTCATATTACTTGTCATTAAAGGAATTCCTTCATTGAGTGAGTGGACTCCATGTGTGCAAATTGGTCTACTTTTAATTATGGTTCGAACTTACCCTCAGAATGACACTAAGATTTGACGATTAGTTTTCTCTTTTATGACCCTCAAATTCATATAACGATACACGATCTCTTATACAGGAAGAAATCCTAAAGAGAAGTGCCGGAGTCACTCATTGGCAAGGGTAGTCAATTGACACCCATTAGTCGAAAAATTACATTATATAAATATATTAAATTCTTAATTTTATGTGTATATAATATATGTTAACTTCTCTTAATTTCTTTGTGGCTCCACCACTGCTAAAGAGTAGAGGAAATTCGGTTTGCAACTACCTACTATGTGTTTACCCTAAAAATCGAGTAACAATTACATTTGTAATGTGATTTTAAGGATATGTGATTTCACACAATACTAATTGATAAACGTAAAGATAAATGACGTAAATTGACAATAATACAAAGCAAATCAGTGTTTCGTCAATGCCCTCGAGCTAATCAAACTTCGAGCTTGGCAAAGTAAGAACAGTTAAAGAGCAGTAAGTTGATGAGCAAAGACAAAAATATTATATTGCTTTGATATTCGTGAATGTGAGGTCTTTACAAATGATGAGGACTCCCTTTTACTAAAGGAATCCTAATTATGTGTCACAACCCACAACCACCCCGGTCGTAATGGCCCCTATCATGGAACTAGGCCAGCCGACACATTCCCAAATAATTTCGATATTTCACTTGAAAACCAAATATTAACCTTTTCATATTGAAATCCCGTAAAAGAAGTTAAATTCAAAAACCAAAATGCGAAAAATACAAGCCTGACCTCGGGTGTCACTAAGTCATGAGCAAAATACTATAACTGTTCGAAATAAACAAGACTAACATAGTCTGAGAATAACCAACAATACACTAAGAGGAAGATAAGGAAGGAGAAAGGCGGGACTGCGATCGCCAGACAGCTACCTCGCTATCTCCAATGAAAACCCGCGACTGATAATGATCAACAACCGCTACCGCGGCCCGAGATACCTGGATCTGCACACAAGGTGCAATGGGTAACCTGAGTACACCAACTCAGTAAGTAACAAGCCCAAACTATGAACTGAGAGGTAGTGATGAACTCAACCTCCTTAAGAGATAACGGAAATAAAGTACAGAAACGTAGAATGCTTCCAATTAAATAGGCAATTCAAAACAGTGAATATAGAAGATATGAACATGGTAAAGAAATGTGACTGTGCTATATCTACATGTCAATGCACATGTTGTATGAAATGCACCATGCTGAGTGCCTCATGTGCCCACAATCTCAAATGCTTGTCCACTCAGTACTGTATATGGCTCATACGGCCAAGGGAAGATCCATCCCGGAATATATATGTCTCTGACAGTAGTCACTCAGTACTGAGGAAGGCCAATCCAGCCTATGGAGACGATCCATCTCCAGATAATAATAACGATATCAACCTCACAACCACTCGGTACTGTATATGGCTCACAAGGCCTAGGGAAGATCCATCCCGAAATATATACACATCATAGACCGTCAGTCTGCAGTACCAAGGAACAGGCTAATCCAGCCTCGTGGAGAAGATCCATCTCCACATATAAGTTTTCGGACAAGATCCATGTCCAGGGAAGATCCATTCCTCAATAATATCAACTGCACTCGCTGGGGGCTGTGCAGACTCCGGAGGGCTCCTATAGCCTAAGCGCTATCACAAGCCAACGGAGGCATATATCAATAAACCGATGCGACATGCAGCCCAATCCCATAACTGTCACTCATAATCAGGCTCTCAGCCCCACTCAGTCATCACTCTCCAGTCTCACACACACAGGCTCACAGTGCCATGAACTAGCCCAAAACAATGATATGATATGCCAAGTAATAATAACTGAGACTAAGTCATGATATGATATGCATGAATAAGACTAAGTACAGAATATCAATGGAGAGATGAGATGACAACAAGAAATGACCCCTCGGGTCTCAACAGTAACGGTGTAAATCCCTAGCATGATTTACAGTTCATTTACTTCATCACATGAAGGAACACATATATCAACAAGATAGAATTACTAATCGGTTCCATGGAATGAACCTGGTCACAATTCTTATGGTGCACGCTCGCACGCCAGTCACTTGGCATGTGCATCACCTCAATACCATCATATAACACATAGTTCGGGGTTTCAAACCCTCAAAACCAAGTTTGGAAGTGTTACTTACCTCAAGCCAAGCTAAGTTCTAACCCGCGAAGCCCTTGCTTCTCGACTCAGCCTCCAAATGCCCCAAATTTAACCAAAATCAGAACCATAACATCAAAATATGCTAAGGGAACAAAGCCCATGCGAAAATAATCAAATTACATAAAAAATCTCGAAATTGGTCAAACCCGATCCTCGGGCCCACGTCTCAAAATCTGACCAAAGTCTCAAAATCTGACAATCCATTCAATTACGAGACTACCCATACTAGTTTCACTCAATTCCGACTCCGAATCAGCTTTCAAATCCCAAAAATTCATTTTATTAAGTTCCGCAATTTTTCCTAAATTTTCAACCCATATCCCTACTCAAATGATGAATCCAACGTTAGAATCATGTATTTTAGCCAAAATTGAGTTAGAATCACTTATCCCGATGGTTTCCTTGAAAATCCCTCAAAAAATCGCCGAAGCCCAAAATCTCTTGGTCAAAATATGAAATAAAACCCCAAATCTCGTATTTATAGTACACCTCTCGGATTCCCATCACCGCTGACCGCGGTAAAACCACCGCTGACCGTGCTTCTGGTGGCTGCACAGACAGGCCTTATTATTTTGGCCATAACTTTCTCTACAGATGTCAAAATTCTGATTTCTTTACTTTTCGGGAAACTAGACACGAAGGGCTACAAATTTTATTTTTAAATCATCTCAAAATTCCTTGTTGATCAAAAGATATAGGCTTTCGAAATCGGACCAACGAACCTGCGGATTCTCCCCTGGACCGCCAATGCTCCTTTTTCCGCCCCAGCGGTAAAACTTTCGCCCCAGCAGTAGATTTAAGCACCAGAACCATTGCCTGAGTTCCGGTAATGCCCATACTCGCTCAAAACTCACCCGAAATACCTCCGAGGCCCTCAAGACGTCAACCAAACATGCCAATACATCCCATAATATCATTCAAGCTTAGTCGAGCCTTCGAATCACTCAAAACAACACCAAAACACTAAATCAACTTCGGATTCAAGCTTAAGAACTTAGGAACTTTCAAATTCCATAAACAACGGCGAAAACTATCAAATCACCTCCGAATGACCTAAAATTTTGCACACAAGTCACGAATGATACAACAGACCTACTCCAATTTCCGAAATTTCATTTCGACCTCAATATCAAAATTTCCACTGCGACCGAAAACGCCAAATTTTCCGATTTCGCCAATTCAAGCCTAAATCTACCGCGGACCTCCAAATTCCATTCCAGACGCTCCTAATCCAAAATCGCCCAACGGAACTAACCAAATCATAAAAATCCAAATCCGATATCAAATACTAAGAAGTCAAAATTGGTCAAACCTTTCAAATTTAAAGCTTCAAGCTGAGAACCATTCTTCCATATCTATTCCGATTAATCTGAAAACCAAAACCGACGATTTACATGAGTCATAATACATCATACGGGGCTAGTCATGCTCGAGAACTGGCGAGCGAAGTACAAGTGCTCAAAACGACCGATCGGGTCGTTACATCCTCCCCCACTTAAACATACGTTCGTCCTCGAACGTGCCCAGAGTTTTTCCAAAAGCCATCAAATCGCCGTGTATCCTCACTAAGCACATACCCAGGGGTGATCCCACGTCACCCTATCCCATATCAGTCCGATAGCACAACATAACTGAAATTTCACAATCCATCCTAGTCCATAACCCTTAGAACAAATTTTCCACTTTCGAAATCATCTATAAGATCAGAATCTCACATCTATACACCGTATAAGTCCGAACAAGTTGTATCAAGCCATAACCGTAACTCAAGAAATCACATGATATAACACATAACTCAAACTCTCATAATGATAACTTCTAATCACAGCAGCTGCTCACAACAACACAATATTTGTAATAAACCTCTTATTAAACAAAACTTCATTCCAACACTTTCGTATACTGCTAATGATGAAAGAAACACGCAAAAAGTCATAACCATTCCTCAGATCATCCATTCATGAAACTCCCTCTCCTTTGGCAAGGACCATAGTAAATTTCTAAGCCGAATCCCGATATTATCCTTCCAACATACTGAAATCGAATCCGATAGTATTCATTCTAGATCTCAATGACCTTATCTCATCTAACGCGATTACTCTAGGGACATGACACATTGATACAATCTAGAGCCACACCCGTGCGAACCGTGCACCAATAAGCAACAACCCAAATATACTCAAATCATGAAAAAATGACTCAAATGAGAGAGCCGTACTACAAGCTCACCAGTACCACCACCACACAAATGCTGAGAACCCAGAACACACGAGTCTAACCCGAAGGATCTTACCTCCACATAACTTCGCTGCAACCATATCCAAACACTGGTCCACATGAAGCATCTGAAGTCACTATGCTCAAAATCAACAACCACGTGCAATTTGATGTTTAGTACCAAGAGCAAATCATCATAACCACGGCGAAACAAATGACATAACACCACACAAACTCGAAAAGACACAACCAATACGCCATCCACCGAGCAATACCCCATACTCTTCCTGCTCGAATTCCACTATGAGACCCCAATCGGACCACACCATATGTGCCTTTGACCAACAAAACATAACACCTCGCAACACAGAAATGCAACTCATAGATCACTCCAGAACATGAATAGGCTCAACAACAATCAAATGGCACATCCCTCAACAATAGCAGTTTGGAGTCAACAAGGCCGACTCGATGCAGAACACACATCCATATAGGTCTACCAATGAACCCCTCATCAAGGAGTTCCTGAAGGTGCTCCTTCAACTCCTTTAACTCCGCTAGTGCCATACGATACGGTGCCTGGCACCAAATCAATACTGAAATCAACAACCCTGTCCGGTGGCATGTCCGGCAGCAGGAAACACAGCCGAAAAATCCCTCACCACCGGAACTGAATCAGTGGTAGGAGTCTCTGCATTGACATCCCTCACGAATGCCAAATAAGGAAGACAACCCTTCCCAAACATCAGTTGGGTCTTCAGAAATGAAATCACTCTACTGGGAGCATAACCCGTCGAACCCCGCCACTCAATCTGTTGCATCCCCGGCATAGCCAATGTTGCTGTCTTAGCGCAATAGTCCAGAATAACACGACACAGAGACAACCAGTCCATACCCAACATTAAATCAAAATCCACAATGCTAAGCAACAACGAATCCACTCGGGCCTCCCAACCTCCAATAGTCACCACCCAAGAACGATATACGCGATCCACAACCACGACATAACCTGTCTATAAGAACTCCCGATCTCCAAATCCATAAGGCACATGAATCACCTTGTCCGATCCCAATTCCACTGCCCGAATATCTAATATATCCCTAATACTCGATCATCCCATGAGGGGTACTTCTAAAATTCTTCTATGCCACCAAGCAAACTTTGAATATCATCAGTCGATCAGACAAAATAGTGCTGCAATACCAATGAAGTATCCATAACTCAAACACATCGCCCTTTTTCTGAAATGTATACCCTCATCAAGTCATAATACCCTCATCAAGTTACACCAATCAGTGATCTTATTTATCTCGTCATCTGAAACTATCCATGCTGCCTAAGAATCTATGACCTTCCTTTTAAAACTGAACCGTGACCTTACACATGCAAACCTCAACCCCACACAACATACCGCATATACCATACCATCCTATGATAAATATGAGAACTTCATAGTCCACTCCGAGCTACAAGCAACTATTAACCAACTAAGAACTTTCCTATTTGATCCCATCTAGGAGAAAATCACTATACATCCCATGCTCCTCACACCAGTAGAAAATGTACACCTCCAACCATGGTAGAAATCATCAAGAACACTCCGAGTCCCCTTTTCACAAAACCAACCACCAAGATTGACTCCTTCTAACTCAACCAAGCTACGCAAGCCATCAAAACCCAAGAGCATTTCCACGAAATACCTGTAGAAACCCACCGCGTCATAAGCACCCAAGAACTGATCCTATCCATTACCGTGCTGATCCAACCTACTACCAAGCTGTCCTAATTCTCTGAGTTCCATTCCGAATTACCTTCAAACTTATGTGTTTCCTTGCTAGTACACCACTATCCTTAACTAAACATGCCCCACAAACTTTAGCATAAAACCACACTTCCCTAAGGCTCATAAACCGTTGTATTCTTCTGAAGCACCCCCAAAAGTACCACGACTAAGATACCTGCTTTGAAGAGACCTTCTGCAAATCTACAGCCATTACTTTTGCCTTCCTGATACTGGTATGTGGAATCCATAATGATACAAAAATGCCACAAGTCCTAATATCCTCCCATATAAATCTCAATTTCTAGCCAACACACATCCTGAAGATTCCCAATTGCCACGTATAAATCTTGAATCCATTAGAACCATTCTCGAGAGTCATCCACTCTACTCAGGCCTCAATTATTTGACCAAATGAACCGAACGACTCGTGCCCCATTTGCACACCAACATCCTAGGAAATATTCCATATTTCTAAGCAACAGAGCAATCTTCTACTCTACGCACGCCACATCCTTCACCACTAGCCACTCAATTATTCCATGACTCCCACATGCTCATAGAGCGAAATACAACCTGTATCCAGAATTTCCTTACTCGAGTTATCCTTACTCTCATCGCCTGCAAGTCATAACAGATTCACCGGTATATCTTAAACTGAAACTAATACGACACTTAGCCGTGCAATCAACTTATCAATAGCAGACTCCCCCACTTGGCTCAAAGCCATAGATCAAAACACACAAAAACTCACAATGCCCATACTCTATTACTGCCATAATACCATAGTGAGATTCAACTAAATCCTTTATAAGCTCATGCAACACAAACCATCTAGTGTTTCAAATCATCTGCAAATCTCGCATTCACACTCGTAACAATCAAGTCCACTCTTATAAACGATCCAAACTCAAATCATACTACATATAATTTATTGGTAAAGGAAGACTCACTATAAAACAACATAGGATCACACACCCTCAGGACACCCTACAGGAGATACCCACCTGCTTCGCCTCAAGCTAACATCTCTTTATACCCCTCCACCGTACATCATGCAATCACTTAATCCTCCTGATTCTAAACTCATAACACAACATGAGGATCTACCTTACTTCACAACTAAACTACACGAAAGGGCCTTGAACACCCATAGCTCGAAGCCATACGCCAACTCAAAACAGAAGTCAAAAACCCAATAGCCCTTGCTACATCTCCAACAAACTCTTCTTGTCACATTCGAACAATCTGAACACATCTCGTAGTCAAATCATACTCACCCCATAGACATCCAGTCACCGATCCCACCAATAAGGACACAAACGAACATATAAGTCCCAAATGCACGTGCTCACATAATCGAAATCTCAGTACTCAAGCCACAGACAAAACCCAGCCTCAAGTTTTCCAAAATGGCCCAACATCAACACACAAAAACACCTCTCGCATCTCATCTAGGGAATCACAAACCGTCGATTCACAACTAATACCGAGCGCTCATGTGCGCATACGAACGCGTGAAAAGAATTCAAAAAGATACATTTCAAGCTGAATCAATGTCGCACGATAAGAATTCAAGAATGCAAAGTTTCCTAAAGGTTCTGTAGACTCTCAAAGATAAGTACAGATGTCTCCATACCGATCCGCAAGACTCTACTAAACCCGCTCATGACTTGTGAGACCTATGTAACCTAGACTCTGATACCAACTTTTCACGATCCAAAACTAACCCGATCGTGATGGCACCTATCATGGAACTAGGCCAACCGACACATTCCCAAATAATTTTGATATTTCATTTGATAACCAGATATTAACCTTTTCATACAGAAATCCCGTAAAAGAAGTTAAATTCAAAAACTAAAATGCGAAAAATACAAGCCCGACCTCGGGTGTCACTATGTCATGAGCAAAATACTATAACTGTTCGAAATAAACAAGACTAACATAGTTTGAGAATAGCCAACAATACACTAAGAGGAAGATAAGGAAGGAGAAAGGCAGGATTGCAATCGCCAGGAAGCTACCTCGCTATTTCCAATGAAAACCCGCGACTGATAATGATCAACAACCGCTACTGCGGCCCGAGATACCTGGATCTGCACACAAGGTGCAGGGGGTAACCTGAGTACACCAACTCAGTAAGTAACAAGCCCAAACTATGGACTGAGAGGTAGTGATGAACTCAACCTCCTTAAGAGATAATAGAAATAAAGTACAGAAACGTAGAATGCTTCCAATTAAATAGGCAGTTCAAAACAGTGAATATAGAAGATATGAACATGGTAAAGAAATGTGACTCTGCTATATCTACATGTCAATGCACATGCTGTATGAAATGCACCATGCTGAGTGCCTCATATGCCCACAATCTCAAATGCTCGTCCATTCAGTACTGTATATGGCTCATACGGCCCGGGGAAGATCCATCCCGGAATATATACGTCTCTAACAGCAGTCACTCAGTACTGAGGAAGGCCAATCCAGCCTATGGAGAAGATCCATCTCCAGATAATAATAATGATATCAACCTCACAACCACTCGGTACTGTATATGGCTCATAAGGCCTAGGGAAGATCCATCCTAGAATATATACATATCACAGACCATCAGACTGCAGTACCGAGGAACAAGCCAATCCAGCCTCGTGGAGAAGATCCATCTCCACATATAAGTACTTCGGAAAATATCCATGTCTAGGAAAGATCCATCCCTCAATAATATCAACTGCACTCACTGGGGGTGTGCAAACTTCGGAGGGGCTCCTATAGCCCAAGCGCTATCACAAGCCAACGAAGGCATATATCAATAAACAGCTACGGCATGCAGCCCAATCCCATAACTGTCACTCATAATCAGGCTCTCGGCCTCACCCAGTCATCACTCTCCAGCCTCACACACATGGGCTCACAGTGCCATGAACTAGCCTGAACAATGATATGATATGACAAGTAATAATAACTGAGACTAAGACATGATATGATATGTATGAACAAGATTGAGTAAAGAATATCAGTGGAGGAGATGAGATGACAGCAAGAAATGACCCCTCGGGTCTCAACAGTATCAGCGTAAAGCCCTAGCATATTGACTAGCATGATTTATAGTTCATTTACTTCATCACATGGAGGAACACAGATATCAACAAGATAGAATTACTAATCGGTGCCATGTAATGAACCAGGTCACAATTCACATGGTGCACGCCCGCATGCCTGTCACTTGGCATGTGCATCACCTCAATACCATTATATAACACATAGTTTGGGGTTCGAACCCTCAGAACCATGTTTGGAAGCGTTACTTACCTCAAGCCAAGTCAAACTCTAACCCGCGAAGCCTTTACCTCTCGATTCGGCCTCCAAATGCCCCAAATCTAACCAAAATCAGAACCATAACATCAAAATATGCTAAGGGAACAAAGCCCATGCGAAAATAATCAAATTACATTAAAAATTCTAAAATTGGTCAAACTCAACCCTCGGACCCACGTCTTAAAATCTGACCAAAGTATCAAAATCCTACAACCCATTCAATTACGAGACTACCCATACTAGTTTCACTCAATTCCGACTTCAAATCGACTTTCAAATCCCAAAAATTCATTTTATGAAGTTTCATAATTTTCCCAAATTTTCATCTCAAATCTCTACTCAAATGATGAATCCAACGTTAGAATCATGTATTTTAGCCAAAATTGAGTTAGAATCACTTATTCCGATGGTTTCCTTGAAAATCCCTCAAAACATTCCCAAAGCCCGAACTCTCTAGGTCAAAATATAAAATAAAACCCCAAATCTCGTATTTATAGTGCACCTCTCGGATTACCATCACCGCTGACCGCGGTAAAACCACCGCTGCCACGGTAAAACCACCTCTGACCACGCTTCTGGTGGCTGCACAGATAGGCCTTAGTATTTTGTCCATAACTTTCTCTATAAATGTCCAAATAAAGATTTTTAAGGAAACTAGACACGATGGGCTACAACTTTCATTTTTGAATCATCTCAAAATTCCTTGTAGACCAAAAGATATAGGCTTCCGAAGTCGGACCAACGAACCCGCAGATTCTCCCCCTAGACCGCCCCAACGCTAGATTTAAGCACCAGAACCGTTGCCTAAGTTCCGGTAATGCTCGGACTCGCTCAAAACTCACCCGAAACACACCCGAGGCCCTTGGGACCTCAACCAAACATGCCAACATATCCCATAACATAATTCAAACTAGTCGAGCCTTCGCATCACTCAAAACAACACCAAAACACCAAATCAACTTCGGATTCTAGCTTAAGAACTTAGGAACTTTCAAATTCCACAAACAATGCCGAAAACTATCAAATCACCTCTGAATGACGTAAAATTTTGCAGAAAGATCACGAATGACACAACAGACCTACTCCAATTTATGGAATTCCATTCTGACCCCGATATCAAAATTTCCACTATACACCAAAAACGCCAAATTTCCCGATTTTGCCAATTCAAGACTAAATTTACCACGGACCTCCAAATTCTATTTCGGACGCACTCCTAAGTCCAAAATCGCCCAACGGAGCTAACCAAATCCAATATCAAATACTAAGAAGTCAAAACTTGGTCAAATCTTTCAAATTTAAAGCTTCATGCTGAGAACCATTCTTCCATATCTATTCCAATTAACCTAAAAGTCAAAACTGATGATTTACATGAGTCATAATACATCATACAAGGCTAGTCATGCCCGAGAACTGGCGAGCGAAGTGCAAGTGCTCAAAACGATCGGTCGGGTCATTACGTTATGGTACAATTCTAATTACAGAAGTAAATCCCATGATTGGTACAAATAACCGCCCTTCATTCGATCTGTTTCGGGATTTCCATTGTGAACTTCGATCGATTACGGATATCTTGCCTTTCCCTTATTGCACTTCACTCGAAGTCAGTTATGCTTAATCTCGATTGCTACTGGCCTCGGTCTCAACGGACTCTTCGATCTTTAGACTCGATGCCTCGTCTTCGAGCTCGGGTCTGATTCATTACGAGGCTTCCCCCGATCAACTCACTTGTCTCGATCAAATAATAAAATTGGGTAGGCCTTATTTTAACCGTATACAGATAGTCGCCTCATTTTTTTCTTAGAGTGTAACGAGAAGAAATGATCTGAGCCTTCGATTTAGTACCTCGACAAATTATGATGTCACCCTCGTGACATAAGCTACGAAGGCGATCGAAGTATCGTGTCCGCACAGTTCTCAAGATCATTAATTAGTGCCAGTTGATGGTCGACCACTAGTATTTTCAAACCGTCATAGCAAATATTATAAATATACCATCTTCATAATTTTCTCAAACTTTATTTTCAAAATTTCCCCTAATTTTCAACAACTCTTCTACTCCCTTCAAGCTTATCAATTCTGCAGGTTCTTCAAATCCCGTTTGCCAATCTTTTCTTAAAATAACAAGTTTCGTCTTCTTCTTTCTTTGAACTCATATAACAATGGAGAAAACATCAAAAACCGTTCCTCTAAAGGAAAAAGCCTCCTCATCGCGACCGGCCGGTGATAAAACGCCGGTGGAGCCACGCATCGAAGAGATTTTAAAGTTGAAAAACCCTCGTCGGCCCCTAGCCGTTGTGAACCAATGTCGAGATATATATATGCTCGATAACCGAGGGCGGTCTTGAGCAAGTGAAAAAAGATTACCACTGGGAAAACAAAGAGGTAGTGATTCCTACCCCCGAGGAGGATATTACCACTCATGTGAAAGGGTTTTTAAGTGTTTACACTTACCCTTTCACGTTGGGTCCCGTCGATCTCGTTATAATCGACTTCTGCCGCCACTACCACATAACCCTAGGCCAAATCCACTCCTCTTTTTGACGCATCGTTATTTTGTTTTGATTCTTTGTGAGCAAGGTCGAAGGGATGTCTTTCACCCTCGATCATCTCAATAGACTGTACAGCCCCCGTCTATATCGAGGCGAATTACTAAGGCTTCAGCGTTGGGCCACAAAGGTGCTATTCTCGAGCATAGAAGAGGAAAAAGATCGAGGATGGATGGGTCAGTTTGCTCCAGTGTAGAATTTCGACATAATCCCGACCGAGAAGATGTTGTTCCCTAAAGAGTGGAACATGAAGCGTAAGCACAAACTCACATATAGCTTCCGTTTACCGTTTTGTTTCTTTTGTATTTTCGTATTGACATCCTTCCCTATGATGTAGAAATTTCTTGGGTGCTCGGTGCAATCCCGAACATTGAAGACTGGGTTCGGAAATGGGCCTCGACCTCTTCGTATGCTGAGCGCTTGTGGCACGATTTGGCCGAGGGCCGATAGGAGGCCAAAAATCACGGTAAGCTTCTCTATCCGTGTTTGATGCCTTTTTGTGAAATGTTTTCTTTTTTATTTTTACTTTATTTCCTCCCATACAGGTCTTAGAGACAAAGTTGTCATGAGGCCGCCCCCACATGGGGAAGAGGAGTCCCCAATACCGGCTAAGGATAAGAAGAGGAGAAGGGCCTCGCATTCCGATACTCCAAAGCCTAAGAAGATCAAGGCTCGTAGGTTGAATAATGACAATGCCTCTATGCCCACTGAAGTAGCCCAAAAGCTACGAGATGAAGAAGAGGAGAAAAAATATGCTGACTATGAACTGGTAGCTCGAAAGAGGGGAAGCTTCAAAAGCAGCTGAGCTAGTAATGGTCGAGAAGGCTCATCTTCGGACCGAGGAGATATAGGAAGATAGTCCGAGCAAAGTCCCCAAGTCATCGGGGGTTGAAAACAACTCCCTCCATGACGAACAATCGTCGAGTGTGCCTGTCCGCCATGACAAACAATCGACGGGTGTGCCTGAAGGGTCCGATTCTGAGGTCCTCTGAAAAGGAGAGAGTGCCCTAAGTGTCTTGCTTGGGGAAATCAATATTGATGATTCGCCTCCCCTCCCCACATTTTCTGAAGGGCAATTTAGGGAGGCCCAGTCTACGGAGACCCCTAATGTGGGAATGGCCCACGAAGGGGATGACTTATTTCGTGCTTGCTTTACGGGGGTCGATGATGTTTTCAACCTGGATGCATCGATCATTTTTGATAAGGCTCAGCGACTCCTGAACCAGGTAGATTTCAGCCCCCATTATTAGGTTTACGTTTGCTTTTATTTCCTTTTGTCTGATTTCCTTCCTTTCTCCATAGGCTATGACGCTTCATCGGGAAACATTTTCCAAAACCCGAGCTGAGCTGAACCAATGTGAGAATGATCTCAAAAGGCTCATAGAGGAGAGAGATACCCTTAAACTCCTCCATGTGCAAAAAGAGGAGGAGGTCAGGGACCTCCGAGCTAAATTGGAAATAGCTCATAAAGAGTATATCGATCTCATCGAGAAGGTAATGTATATTTTTGGGAGCTTGACATATCAATTTGATATTGGCGACTAACACTTAGATCCTGCAGGTTCAGTAGAAGAACGAAAAGATTGAGAAGCTTTGTGAGGAGGCTGAGATGAAAGAGGCAAAGACTTTGGGGTGGAAGAAGAGCATGGACTGCCTCACCGCAAATACAGATACGGCTCAAGCCCAGTTGTCTTGGATTGAGCGTCAACTCCAAAGTGTAAAGGATGAGAGCTTGGACCGAGCAATGAAAAATAAGGAGCTCGAGGCTCGGTTGGCCGCTGAGCTTGCAAAGGCCACATCTAAGGTAGAAAAAGTAAAGGCCGACGTAGAGGTGGTCGTTGCCATCTACCGAGCTGATGCTGAAGCTGCTCACGCTCGAGCAAAGTAAATTTCCGATGCAGCTCAAGTTCGATCATTCTGCGTTGCCGAGCATGACAAGTCCCCGTGTTGGAGAGAGACTCTCGAAGAAATTCATGCTCGTGGTTTTGACCTCACTGCTGATATCGAGAACACGAAAGTGCTTAAGGCCAAAGCCAAAGCTTTGCTCTCTGATGATGATGACTCCGGGAGTGCAAGTGGATCCGAGAGCGGAGAAGATGAAGATGAGGCTCCCGGGAAAGATTAGGCATTTAGAATTTTTTCTTCTTCTTTTTTGGATTTTTTGAGCAAGACCCTGAGTGGCTTTTGTAAATACTTTTGTGTTTACCGTGAAAATGGTAATAACAATTAAATTTGTAAATGGGATTCTAAAAATACGTGATCTATTTTTATGCTAGTTGTTTGAGCAGATGATGCTAGGAATATGAAGTTTAATGATGAAATGCAAGCTAAAATGAGGCAGTAATCAGACCGAGAGGCCTGCTGCCCGGATATAGGACTGGTCAATGGGGGGACCTCGGGTTCGATATCTGGGTTGAGCTCGAGCTATCGGGGATAGTCGGGAATGGGATAACAGTTAGGTTATGATCAAACAAAGCTCTATATGGCCAAGGCCAAGCGATAAATAAAGAACAAGTAAGAAAGTGATAAATGCTAAAGTGGCCTCGAGCCAGTGAGAGCAAGCGAGTTAGAGAGAAGAGAGAAAGATATTATTGATCTTGTGGAGAAATAGTTGGAGCGATATCGGTCGGGCTTACAAAGTGATAGGGATCCTCTTTATATAGAAGGGGAATCCGTGGCTATAGTACATGGGCATTAATTGTAAAGTATGGAGATGTGACGCTTCGGCGTAGGCTCTGGATAGGCCGGCCCTGTTAGACTTAGCCGTGTGCCTAGGGAACTTCCCCTTTTGTTCTAGCCTTGTACTCCATCTTCTTTGAGTCGGGCCCCGACGAGCCCCGAGGGAGGGAACTCAGTTGTGGCTTCACGTCCTCGAGGTCTCAAGGCATTCTTCTGAAGTGGCTTGATAGCGAGAAATCAAGTCCTCTGATTTTGCCGCATACAGATAGTTTTAGCGAGAAATTAATAACTCCTCGAGCTTCTTATGGTGACGTCACACCAATTATGCAACCTGTGGTGTGAGCTTCTGTGGCAATCGGGGTGCCCCATGTACTTGTGCATTTCGACATTATTTAACACACTACCGATTCCCGTTCTCCAATGTGAGTGTACCACCATCGATTCGGTTTTTCAAGAGCGCAGTAATTGCATCCGCCGGTCAATCTTCCAAAGCCTTGATGACCGTATCGTTACCCCTATAAATGGGGGTGCCTTGGAGTTTATCTTTCTATCCCAGCACCTCTGTTGGCTTATTTTCCCATTTCTTCTTATCATCTTCCTCCATCCTTGAACATCATGTTAGGGTCTCATGGCCTCAAGGCCGTTCGGCAGAGCTCCCGCAGGCTGTGTAGTGGTCTGTTGCCAAAGCTTCTCTTTGTTGAGCACGACCATGTTGTCCCGCTGCTGTGGTCATTGTTATGTTTGCCGTTGCTATTGTCGTTGGCTCGAGACGATGACAGACGGGGAGTCAGTCTTCCCCTTTTGTAGACAGTCATTCGGACTACGCACCGCTGCTCACTCTCCTACCTGGGCCTGATGTGGCACTTCATCCCTTGGGTTTTTCTTTTCCCAAGGGATAAAGTGGCACTACCGGTCATTGAGGTTGGGGCCCGCCGAATCTTCAACTTTGGCTTTGGCGGGCCATGTCTCTTTTCTCTGCCTCCTCTGCATCCCCTCCTTTTACTCTTCTTCATCTTTTCCCCCGGTGGGGACCCCCCAAGGGATTAAGCTGGGAACCTAGAGGAGGTGGCGGGCGTAGGAATCGCCCTCGAGGATGCGTGCTCGAGGGGGGCGGCACTTGAGGATGCTGATACCGGAGATGGATTTTCGAGGATGGATCGGGCTCTCGGGTTTCATCACATATACATCCTTCTGTTCCTCTATTTTTGTTGTAGAGAACCTCTGTAGGGTTTTGTAATTGTATGTAAGGACCCCTCGAGGGCAGTTGTACATGGATTTTTATGAATATGAATATACTTTCTTAACTTCTGCTTTCGATTCTTGCCTTATTATTTCATGCTCTCGCGCTCTTTGAGGTCTTTGAATGTTTTCCTTTGTTGTTGACCGCTGATATCTAACTCGGATGCGAGCCTTCTTTCCGATCCTCTGCTGATTGACGTGGCTCTTTTTCGAGCCCATCATCATACCTCAGACCAAGCCCGAATTGATCCGATAGGTTCGGACTATCGAGCCCTCCGAGTTGCATGGAGATAATACGCTGCGTTTTGGAGCTTTCAAGAATGGCAACCTGAGTGAAGGTCAGTTTTGGGTACCTGGGGCCTCTTTTGAACTTGATGCAGATAGCTTTTTAAAGCGTTGGTGATATAATTTTGTTGAGGGGTTGCTTGTACTCAGGCGCTACCTCGAACTTTCCTGGTGCCTTCGTAATCCGAGCTTCGCGTGCTTATTTTTCTTTTAGAAAAGGGAACCATGAGATCGGGTACCGCCTTTAGTCGAGTGATGGCGTTGAACGCTTCATGGGTCTCACTCCGGATAGGTGAATTGTCGCTATTTCCCGCATATATGTGGGGCGGCTTCGGCTTCTTCAAAAGGCCTCACTATTTTAGATAGCTACCCTTCCGCCTTGGCATAGGGTTCTTCATTTCTTCAGGCGCAAAAAGCGTTGCGCACATTCTTGCTTTAATCTGTCGATTCTAGCGTAGCCATGGCAACTACTTCGGGACCGACCCGCCAGGGAGTGGGGAGTGCCACTCCCGATGCTCAGGATCCACAGGAGTTCGCTCTGAAGACCGTGTCTTTGATATAAGAGGAACATCTGGAGATGGTGAGGAGATACTGCGGATGGAGCGAAGGGATAACGCTGCAGGTGCTTTCCCGGATGAGATCATTACGGACTCTGCTAATGGATTCTTGAGCGTATACCTATATCCTTTCGCATTTGGCCCCCTTGATAGGGTCGTGCTTGATTTTTGCTTGAAGTATCGGGTTACTTTGGCGTAGATACATCCATCATTTTGGCGAGTGGTGCTGATGATGAGGTCCTTTACGGAGAAGGCTGGGCTTGAATTCATGCTCAGTCACCTCGTCAGGCTGTACGGGCCCTTTCATCACCGAGGCCTGCTAACCCTGCGGTGCCGTTCGTCCATGCCCTTTGTTGTCAATGACAAAGAATATGGGGATCGAGAGTGGGCCACTTAGTCCGTCCGAGTCCGGACGACTGACATCATCCTCGTGGAGCTCATGCCATTTCCCGAGGGTTGGAATTACGCATGTGAGTCGAGTGTCTGGCGCTTTCTCAGATTTTGCTTATAGAAAAAAATTAGTTGAGGAATTGTGCTTCTCCCTATTTGCAGCAACTTCATGGACGCCGAGCGAAGTTCTCGATCTGCCCGGCTGGGTCCGGAGGTTGGTGACCCATTCGACCTGCGATGAGCATAGTTGGCGAGTTGTATTCCGTATCAGATGGGGAGGAAGATACCAAGGTATGCGCGCACGCTGCCTTTGCCTTGGCCTTTGTATATTTGAGATGACATTTTGCCCTTTCTTTTGTACCGGCTTTGCCGCTGTAGGTACCGAGCGGTGCCTTGGGATAAGGCAGTGCTCTTCCAAAGAGGGGAAGGAGTCGTCGACCTTCGAGCTGAGGGACGATGGTGATAAATGGGATTTGTACCCGCAGTGTGGTGGAGCTTTTAATGGGGCTCAACGGGCCCGTACCTTCGAGGAGGGGCATCGCCCGAGCCTGCTATTCCCGGAGTGTCTGATTCCGGGATGGTGCTTCCCACGAGTGAATATGCTTTGCCCGAAGTTGGTTCTCCCTGGGCCGAAGGGGCAGGACCAACAGGAGTGTGCTCCACCTTTAAGGAAGTCCGCTGGCTCCACTTCATGGTGAGTTTCGACGCAGTTTTTCTGTATTTCGCGCCCTCCTTTCTTTATCGAGTTTTTCTTTTGCAGGCCTTTGATAGGCTCAGGTCTGAGATGCTCCGTCAAGGGTGTCACACCTCCTTTTTCCTACCCCCGGATGGGTATAAGGGAGTTTTTCCAATTAAAGTGACATTATTCGAAATGGGATTATTCATTTTTTTAGAGTCGCCACTTGGAATATTTTAATTGGTGTCCCAAGTCACCAGTTTATTTTTTTTTTTTGAATCCCAAATCGAAGAAATTCGACTTTCCTTTTGAAGTCTGCGAACCAGAAATTCTAAGTAAGGAATTCTGTTAACTCGGGAGAAGGTGTTAGGCATTCCCGAGTTCCGTGGTTCTAGAACGGTCGCTTAAACTATTGTAATTGGCCTATTATCTGATTTAATACATATTTTAGCCTATGGTGTATTTTTAACTTATTAACAGATTTTATTTATTTTAGGAAGATTCAACGTTATTTAAAACATGCCTCGAACCACACCACATGAAATGCACCCGCGGTTCGCGACGCGTTGTATTTAACGTTGTTAAGAAATGAATTTGGGTCACATGAAATGTGTACCCGGAGTTGATAAATAAAAGAAAATCAATTTATAGAACGCGCCTAAAGCAACAACAAATGTTCAAATTAATAACTAAGTTTGCGAGGGCCATGGAAAGTTTACTGGATGGCGCACCCCGATTTTAAAAAATTAGTAACAATTATACGAGGACCATGAGTTATTCACTGAAATGGCACACCTCAAATCTATTTTTTCAAAGGATGTTTGAACTAATCTTTTGAGGGCCATAGATTATAGCTTGCTTAATATGGCACGCCTCAAGCTAAATTAAAAGAGTCACGTTTAATTAAAGTACCAAAGGCAAATTAAGTTCTGTCCAAGTTAAAATCAATACATCGCTATGAGTAGCGTAAACAGAATATCATATTGGCCTAACATTTGAAAAGGGAGGGGGGGGGAGTTCCAAACTCGCGATAGTCTAAAAACAATGAATCAACTTATTTAAAAGGGAAACTGGGCTCAACGGAAAAGCCCAAAGTCGAGATTGAAGCTGCAGGGCGCATAAATAATTTAATTGGGCCCGATCGCAGATTATAATTATCCAAGAGTGACTTCACCATCCCACCAACTAAATTGAATTAGGCTGAATGAAAATATCAAAGAAACACAACAATTGACACTGATTCGAAAGCTATCTCAGCTTGAGACCGGGCCACCTGAAATTGGGCCTCATGTCAAACCCATTTGAGGTCTTTCAGCAAGCTTGAACATCAAATTGGAATTTGCTGAGACATTTACCTCTGACCCTCATGATTTTTCATACACTCATCAATTTACGTGTGAGTTCAACACTACTTAACCAAAATTCTAGGCCATTTAAGGGAGCAGTTAACTAATGAGTGAAAATTAACAGACCTTGACTCATGGAATCAACAAACAAACAAGTAATCCAAACCATTAGAAACAAATGCATACTAAATTATAACCTTCAATGAAAATTGCCATCTATTTTCATAATTCCTCATACAATTTGGAAAGAAACCATGCAACCCTCTTCAAAGGAGTACTCAAGCCTCGAGTGCGAGACTAATTAAACTCAATTAAGCTAAATAAATACAAAAGAACGAGCTAATTACCATGGTTCTACTTCGAGATTTTACACAGTTTTAACACTTAAGCGTGAATTATTAGAGCATCTATTATTACAGATCTATTACACTTAAGAAAGAAGTAGAAGGAGAAATGGACAAGAAGCTAAATGACTTGAGCAAAATATGAAATTAAACTTCAAACAACTAGAAATCTTTATTGAACTTCAACAGAAACAACATTTTCCATACAAAAAGCCACATTCACAGCTTCATTTGCCATTCAAAGTTCAAAGAAATACCTAGAACAATAAGAAACAAACTGCAAAAACTTTCAGTAGAGAGATTAGAGTATCAGCAGCTTCTAAACGAAAGCTAACAACAGTTCTCAATCAGCTACCACCGTCTTTGAGACCAGGAAAGAGTAATCCACTTGAAATTTAAAGAATATCCAAAGAAATATGAAGACAAATGCAATGGAACAGTGATTTACAAAAAGCTCTATCAGTGAGGATCTTTTTTAGCCGTTTCTAACTTTTCAGGTTTTTCCATCTCTCCCTATTTTTTATTGATAACCAGCCTTATATAGAGGACCTTTAGGGCAGCAAAATTGGTTTTAGATTTACCATTTACCCCTTCCCTGATTTTTTAATCTTTTATTTTAAACCCCAAAATTAAAGTTTGTTTGTTAAACCAACCCCAAGCCCACCTTCCTAGAATTTTCCCCAATCGGTTAGGAAAGATTCCCCTTGCCCAATTTCCTAAACTACCCTTTAACCCTCTGCTATTTACCCTCATAACCTAACATGGGTCAGATTGAACTAAAAACCAAACCAAGAAAGAAAACTTGGGCTTACCCGGCCCAACAGGGCCAAACCAATCAAAACAAAAGAAAGACAGGGTAGTAGACTTTGAGCCATAACCTTGAATTTTATTGATTTTAATTATCAAACAAGACTAAGAAAATTGTGACCGACTATTGAGCTAAAACATGCTGAAAATCGATTAAACAGTCGACAGCAAATGAAAGCAAGACTGAAAAGTTATTGCCCTAAACTTAAATTATCCTAATCACATAGAGCAACTAAATAACCAACAGTTTAGATGAACAAAGGTTGGAAACTAAAGAGAGAAGTCGAAAAACAAACAAAGAAAAAGAAATACCCCAAGGAGCAGAGGAATATGAAGAAACGATGGAAGAAAAGAAAGGAACATGAAAGAAAGAAACACAGAAGTAGGCAGAAAATAAGAATAAAAGAAAAAATTACCTAATTGACTTGAATAAACTTCGGCCGCTCCGATTTAACCAAAACCAATGTTAATCGCTTGTTTTTTGTCAAGAACAAATGAACAACATTAATTTTATGTCAAATCAACCCTCGAAACTTGAAAACTTAGAGCTCTAAACCTTGCATGCCATAGATCCGTGGTAAGGCGGTTTTGGGGTTTTAGGGCTTGGATCTGAGATCTAAAATTCTAGCAAATGGAGAAGGATTCGAGGGAAATTGTCTGAGGTTTCGGGAAGAGGGGAGGCCAGGGATCATGGGGTGTAAATTTGAAAGTGGTTTGGGGTGGCGCCGCCACCGGAGGTGGTGAGGCATTTTAGGGCGGCATTAGGGTTCTTCATGTCTCTGAGTGGAGACGATGAATGACAGAAGAGGGGTGTTTGGACTAGGGGGATCCTGGGTCCGGGCATTCAAATACTTAAGGAGCCTTAGTTCTAGTCCGTTGGATCAATGTGATCCAACGGTTGAGATGGGATAGGGGTAGAACGGTGTCGTTTGGTTAAGCTGACGACTGGACTGAGTTAGGGGTGTGGTCTGGGTCGGATCTTGAACGAGTTTGGGGGGAATTTAATTGGGCCTGGTTGAATTTGGCTTTAACAGCCCTCTTCTTATTTTCTTTTCAATTTTCAAATGTTTTTTTCCTTCTTTTCTTCTTTAATTAATTAAAACAAAAATTATACTCTCAAATAAAAATAACTTACAAAAGTAAACTAATTACTTATCCTAACATTTACAAAATTAAACAACTCCTAAATTAAAAGAAAAACTATAAAATTTAAAATTAAAAGGTTAAAATGCAAAGTGGGTCATTTTTGTGATTTTTCATTTTTATAAAACAACTAATTTATTAATTAACCTAAAAATATAAAAATAAATCCTAAATGCAAATGCAGAGTATTTTTGTATTTTCTTGATTTAAATAAAATTGAACATGCACAGAAAAATGCAAATAATTAAGAAAATTCTACAAAACTCCTAAAATGGCAAATAACTAAAAGAAAAAATCTATATCCTTGGGATTTTGTAGGAGTAATTCATATAGGGAAAAAATTACGTGCTCACAGCTGCCCCTCTTTGCTCGGAAACACGAAGAGTTTTCGTGCAAAGATAAAGCGAGCGGATACGAGCAATTTTTACCCGTTTGAATACTCCGTGGGGAAGCACTTTTGAAAGATTTGACCGCACCCTACTTCCGCGGTTGCCTACATATCCTTGGCCATAAAGGAATCATGTCAGTGTAGTTCGGGATGTTTTGGTAGCTGGGACTACCAGGAAGCTGTGATTTCACTGTTGCTGTTGCTGTTATTGCTTGCTGAACCCCTTATTACACCAACCCAAAATAAAAGAAGCTAGACTAAACTATGATCTATGAATTACAAAAATCCTATCTACATCTTCAAACTTGATCTTGCAGTTCCTGTTGCTCTGTTGAATCGTACTCTCCAGGTGAAATTCCTTTGTTGCTGACTTGAATTGCATTCTAAAGTGCTTTTCCTTTGTTCTCCAGGCAGGCGCCTGATTACTAAACTTGATCCGTCTTCCTTTGAACATTGCTGCTTTCCTGTTGTTCTCCCGGTGGGTGCCTGATTACCAACATTTGAATTGTATTCCTTTCCTTCCGAAACTTGAATTGTTTTCCCTTTGTTTTCTAGGTGGGCTCCTGATTACCAATACTTGAATCGCTCTCCCTTTGTTCTCTAGGAGGGTGCCTGATTACCGACGCTTGAATCGCTCTCCCTTTGTTCTCTAAGTGGGCTCCTGATTATCGACACTTGAGTTGCTCTCCCTTTGTTCTCCAGGTGGGCTACTGATTACCGATGCTTGAATAATTTTTTCCTTTGTTCTCCAGGTGAGCTCCTGATTACTGACGCTTGAATTGCTTCTCCCTTTGTTCTTCAGGCGGGCTCCTGATTACCAAAACTCCAACTGCTCTTTCCTTTGTTCTCCAGGCGGGCTCCTGATTACCAAAACTTCAACTGCTCTTCTCTTTGTTCTCCACGTGGGCTCCTGATTGCTGAACCTAAATTATATCCCTTTCCTTTAAAACTTGAATTATTTTCCCTTTGTTCTCCAGATGGGCGCCTGATTGCCAAAACTTCAATTACTTTTCCTCGGAACTTGATTTGTTTTCCCTTTGTTCTCCAGGTGGGGATCCTGATTGCTGAACTTGAACTACTTCCTCTTGCGACTGTTTTTCCTTTGAACTATATTCCCTTGTTTCTCCAGGTGGGTACCTGATTGCTTGAACCAGAACGGTTTTCCATTCTTGAAACTTGTGTTGTTCTCCCTTACTCTCCAGGTGGGTGCCCGATTTCAACAAAACAGACAAAACAAACAGAAATTTTCTACCCTAGTTTGGTAGCTTGGCATATCTGTGAGTGTTAATTGAATCATGTTACCAAAAAATCTCAAAGAATTTTAAAAGCTATATCCCATTATCCAGGAGGGTCCTGAAAATTTCTAGTTAACTGACAGTTTTTAAGCTAAATGATATTTCCTAAAGGTATGACTTCTGCCAAATCTTGTTATCTGTGAAAATCTTAAATTAAATCCCATTATCCAGGAGGGTCCTGAACATTAAAATCAAATCTCATCTTAAGAGTGACAACTTCAAGGCTAAATTATATTTCCCTACGGCAGAACTTATGCTAAATCTTTTTATCTAATAGAGGTCTTATATCTAAGTCTCATTATTTAGGAGGGTCTTAAAAATTTCGAATTGAATCATATCCTAAGAATGAAACTTCAAAGCCAACTTATATTTCCTCAAGGTAAAACTTATGCTAGATCTTGTGATGCATGATTTGCATTTTAACTAGGTCCCATTGTCCAGGATGGTCCTGAGGATTTACGGTCGAGCCTGCCTGGTACTTGCTTTCTTTACGAAAGGTTTCTCCGAAACAAATGGAATTTCTCTGCCCCTGTTTCAAATCAAAAAAAAATCTTGTCAATTTAAAATGTGGTGGTTAGTTTGTGGCATTCTTGCTGAAGGTGGCCTCTCCACTGCCGTGCTTTGCTTTGATTGGTTGTCTTGAATTGGCCAAGAACCATTTGACTTTTTGACTGACTCTCACCTGCAGGACCTTGGATAACCCGAGTGTTCTACGCCCAAACCGTTGTTTTACATTTCTGACCTTTCTACCTGAACCTCTGTATTTCCCACAAGATTTCTAAACCATTCGTCCAATGGAACTTTTCTCTGACACCTTATTTCCCACTTTACATCATGCTATCTTTGGTATGCTTTGGCCGCACTTTGCTTTGTGCAATTTTGGAAGTTGGTAGTAAGCTTTGAAATCCCTTCTCACTTGCTCAAACAAAACTGATATTGGAAAAATCTTAGAGAAATAAACCCAAAAGAAATGAAATGCAATGACTTTGAAAGTTAGGAATAAAGAAGAAAAATCCAAAACTGGATGACTGTTTGAAGGGGAAAAAGAAAAGAGACTTATCTGAGCGGAACAACTGGCACCAATGATCATGACCTGTATTTCGGATTAATCAGCCCAGCCTATTCAACCAATCATCTTTTAGTTGTCATACTTTATGCCCCAGGATTTCCATAACCCAATTTCTTCGCCAAATCACTGACCTTGTTCGGCTTGCAGTGCCCTGAAAGGTTTTCACCAACAAACCTCTCTCCTTTGTTCATCCCTCAACTCCCGTTGCCTTATGGTGCCCACGAGGGTTTTCACCAATAAGACTCTCTCATTTTGATTTCTCTCAGCTTCCCATAACCTTACGGTGCCCGTAAGGGTTTTCACCAATAAGACTCTCTCATTTTTCATTTTTCCTGCTCAGAATGGAGTGTTGCCCCTAACATGAATCACTCCTACTTGCTTGACTTGGCATCTCTCGAAGACTGACCGGAAGGTCTTTCTTTGGACCGTAATGTGGGTTTTTGGATAGGGTTGGAAAGAAAAGGTATTACAAAGGCTCAAAACAGCTTGAATATGTTCAAAATTACAACTTTTGGAATCAGATCTCTTACAACAACCACAACTTCTGCCTAGTTTCTTTGCTTGGGGATTTTTGAATTTTTATTTTGATGGGACCAAACCATGAGGCTGCCTACGTATCCTTAAAAGAAATTAGGTCAAACATAGTTCATGTCATAGGAATTGCTTTGTTGTTATTACTTTTCTCTTTTCTTTTTTCTTTTCTCTTTTCTTCTTCTTTTTTTTCTTATTTTTTTCACTCTTTTCCATTCTTTTCTTTCTCTTTTCTCTTCTCTTTTCCTCTTTTCTTCTTTATTTACCTTTTGTGTCCGTGTTTCTGAACCTTTCTACTGATTCCAAAAGAGGGGTATAAAAGAAAATAAATAAGGCTCAAAGGGGTAACAAAGGATAAAGTGTTTAGATAGCAGAATAAAAATGCCTTCGTCATTCCAATCTTCAAAACATGCAAAATACAAACAACAATTATACAAACCAAAGAAATCATACATAATATCTTTTGACTGCATCAAAATTGATAGCCATATCTACACATTTGCCTTCTATATCTGTTAAATATAAAGCACCATTGGATAATACTCTCGTTATGATGAATGGCCCCTACCAATTTGGGGCGAATTTGCCTTTTGCTTCAGCCTGATGTGGAAGGATGCGTTTCAATACTTGCTGACCCACTTCAAATTTTTGGGGACACACCTTCTTGTTGTACGCTCTTGCCATTCTCTTTTGATATAGTTGGCCATGACACACTGCTACCAATCTCTTCTCATCAATCAAACTCAATTGCTCCAGACGGGTTTTGACCCACTCATCATCATCAATTTCGGCTTCAGCAACGATCCGAAGGGATGTGATTTCAACTTCTGCGGGTATCACTGCTTCTGTGCCATATACCAATAAATAAGGAGTTGCACCTACTGAAGTGCGAACAGTAGTGCGATAACCCAACAACGCGAGGGGCAACTTCTCATGCCATTGTTTGGAACCTTGCACCATTTTCCGAAGTATCTTCTTTATGTTCTTGTTGGCTGCCTCGACTACTCCATTCACTTTGGGGCGGTATAGGGTGGAATTGCGATGTGTAATCTTAAACTGTTGACACACTTCCTTCATCAGATGACTATTAAGATTCGCACCATTATCTGTGATGATCACCTTTGGGATTCTAAACCGACAAATGATATTTGAATGAACAAAATCGACCACTGCCTTCTTGGTCACAGATTTGAAAGTTTTAGCTTCAACCCACTTAGTGAAATAATCGATGGCCACCAGAATGAACCTGTGTCCATTGGATGATGCTGGCTCGATTGGTCCGATGACATCCATACCCCAAGCAACAAAGGGCCACGGTGCGGACATCGTATGCAATTCAGATGGTGGAGAATGAATCAAATCTCCATGTACCTGGCATTGATGGCATTTGCGCTCAAAACTGATACAATCTCGCTCCATGGTGAGCCAATAATAACCCGCTTGAAGAATCTTCTTTGCCAGAATATACCCACTCATATGCGGCCCGCAAACCACAGAGTGTACTTCGGTCATGATGGTTGTGGCTTGTCTAGCATCTATGCATCTTAACAACCCAAGATCTGGAGTTCTTTTGTACAAAACTCCCCCACTGAATAATGGAACCAAGGTTCACAGTCAAGTTCTTCTTCCACCATGTTATAGTAAGCATGCTGATCGCGGACTTGAATATACAAAGGGTCAACATAAGCCTTATCTGGGTGATGTAACATTGACGCCAAGGTAGCCAAAGCATCAACAACCTTATTATGGTTCCTTGGAATGTGCTTGAATTCTATTGATCAAAACCGTTGACAAAGATCATGCAGCCATTGTCGATACGGTATAAGCTTTAAATCCCGCGTCTCTCATTCTCCTTGAATCTGGTGCACCAGAAGGTTCGAGTCTCCCAAGACCAAGACTTCCTGGATTCCCATATCTATAGCTAATCTCAAACCCAGAATGCACGCTTCGCACTCGGCCATGTTGTTGGTGCAATAGAAACGAAGCTGAGCAGTGACAGGGTAGTGATGCTCTATTTCAGCAATGAGTACAACTCCTATCCCAACACCTTTCATATTAGCGATCCCATCAAAGAAAAGTTTCCAACCGGGCTTTTCCTCCTTCTCGACCTTGTCAATGTGCATCACCTCTTCATCAGGAAAGTAAGTCCTCAAATGTTCATATTCTTCATCTATCGGATTTTCGGCCAAGTGATCTGCCAACGCTTGGGCTTTCATCGTGGTCCGAGTCACATAGATAATATCGAATTCTGTGAGCAAAATCTGCCACTTTGCAAGTCTCCCTATGGGCATAGGCTTCTGAAAGATGTACTTTAAAGGATCCAGACGAGAAATGAGGTAAGTAGTGTAGGATGACAAATAATGCTTCAACTTCTGTGCTACCCAAGTCATGGAACAGCACGTCCTCTCAAGGGGAGTATACTTAACCTCACAAGATGTGAATTTCTTGTTGAGATAGTAGATCGCTTGCTCTTTTCTGCCAGTGATGTCATGCTGACCCAATACACAACCAAATGAATTATCCAAGACCGTCAAATACAGAATAAAAGGTCTTTCCGATTCTGGTGGGACCAACACAGGTGGTTTTGACAAGTACCCCTTTATCTTATCAAATGTTTCCTGACACTCATCAGTCCACTTGACCGCAATATCCTTCTTCACCAGCTTAAAGATAGGCTCACAAGCTGTCGTGAGCTGAGCCATAAACCTACTGATGTAGTTCAGCCTCCCTAATAGACTTATCACTTCAAACTTGTTCCTTGGAGATGGAATTTCCTGAATAGCTTTGATCTTTGACGGATACAATTCAATGCCCCGCTGACTGACTATGAATTCCAACAATTTCCCCGATAGAACACCGAATGCACACTTTGCAGGATTGAGCTTAAGGATGTACCTGCGGAGCCTCTGGAAAAACTTTTTCAAATCTCTAACGTGGTCAGACTGCTTCCTGGACTTTATGATCACATCATCCATGTAAACCTCGATCTCCTTGTGTATCATGTCATGGAATATGGTTGTTATAGCCCTCATGTAAGTTGCCCCAACATTTTTCAAACCAAAAGGCATGACCCTGTAGCAGTATGTTCCCCATGGCGTGATGAATTACGTCTTTTCCGCATCTTCCTCATCCATTAAAATCTGATGATAGCCCGTATAGAAATCTACAAAAGACCCAATCTCTTGCTTGGCATAATTATCGATCAAAATGTGGATATTCAGCAATGAGAAGTTGTCCTTTAGACTTTCCTTGTTGAGATCACGGTAATCAACACACACTCTGGTCTTACCACCCTTCTTTGGCACAGGCACAACATTGGCTAACCACGTGGGATACCGCGTGACCCGAATGACCTTTGCATCAAGTTGCTTTATGACCTCTTCTTTAATCTTTACACTCATGTCACTTTTGAACTTTCTCAACTTCTGCTTAATAGGAGGAAATGCTGGATCAATTAGCAATTTATGGACCACCAAATCGGTACTTAAACCTGGAATGTCATCATACGACCATGCAAAAATATCCTTATACTCAAACAATGCTTTAATTATTTATTCCCTGATTTGTGGTTCAAGATGGACACTTATCTTAGCTTCTCTGACATTATCTGGGTCCACTAAATTGATTGCTCATGTATCATTCAGGTTAGGCTTGGGTTTTTCTTCAAAATGACTTAGTTTCTTACTAATCTCTTCAAAGGCCTCATCCTCATCATATTCTGATTCATCATCACACTCTATTTCTTGGATTATTATTTCAGAATTAGGTTGACTTTTAAGACTGGGCTGAAGATTCCTCATGCATGTCATGTCATTGAAACTAGCATAAAAATTGTACAAAGAAGAAAAAGAAAACAAAATAAAACTATCAGGAGTGATGGAAAGGGAAATTGCATTTCATTAAAATAAAGGATAACAAGGTTTTGTACATCAACAAGCGAAAAATAAAAGTCTGAGTCACAACCCTGGAATGACCCAGATAGAAAGGAAAACAAAACAAACTACCAAGACTCCTTCCTGGTAGGGAGAGGAGTAGCCTTCCAATTGTTAAGCTTTGCATTCGGCCTGACGAACTGCACGTCCGATTTGCTAGAACCTTCTCCAACTTCCATCATGTTCACATCATCGAACAACCTCTGGAACCTTTTAATTAACTCCTCATCAATGTCAACCACAGAACTTGGAACTGCCATCACTGGGCATTTCCTAGCACCGGGCGTGACAAAAGACGTGGAGAGACGTGGAACAGGCTTTGGAAGTGCCCACACCTTCTGTTTCAACCTTTTAGCCCTTTTCACATCTGACGTTGTAGGTTTGAATCCAAGACCAAACATACCCAAATTATTAGGGAAGGACACTGGCTGTATGATACCCTGTAGAGATGCACCTAGACTTTTATCGGGCACAAAGCCATTTTTCAGCATTTCAAAGGCCACCATGACTGATGCGGAGGTTATCTTTGGGGTTGGAACATATTTCCCTTCTAGAACCTTCTCTACTGGCACTGTTTCAAAAACTTGATAGACCCAAGGCCTTTTGTCATCTTCAACTTCAATGAACAGGACAGAGGCATCACTGTGAGCACATAAGTTATCTTCACCATGCGCAACGATCTCTTGTCTATCCCATTCAAACTTGAGCATCTGGTGCAGAGTGGACGAGACTGCTTTGGTGGCATGAATCCAAGGTCGACCTAATAGCAAATTGTAAGAGACAGCTACATCTAGCACCTGGAACTCCATGGTGAATTCCACCGGTCCTATTGTCAACTCAAGCACTATATCACCAACTGAATCTTTCCCTCCACCGTCAAATCCCCGAACGCAGATGTTGTTCTTGTAAATCCTCTCATCATCCACTTTCAACTTGTTCAGAGTAGTGAGAGGGCAGATGTTTGTATTGAAACCATTGTCAACTAATACCCTTGTAACCACAGAATCTTCACATTTTACCATAATATAGAGAGCTCTATTATGTTCAGTACCTTCCACAGGTAACTCATCATCAGAGAAGGTGACTCTGTTCACCTCAAATATTTTGTTGGCGATCTTTTCCAGATGGTTTACTGAAATTTTGTCGGGAACATGAGCCTCGTTCAGAATTTTCATCAAGGCCCGACGATGCTCATCTGAGTGGATTAACAATGACAACAATGAAATCTGAGCAGGCATCTTTCTCAACTGCTCCATGATGGAATAATCTTGTACCTTCATTTTTCTCAGAAATTCCTCCGCCTTTTCTTCAGTCACTGCTTTCTTCACTAGAACTAGGTTATCTCTGGATGTTTTAGCTTTCCTTAACTCTTCCGAGCACAGCATCTCCCCAAACGAGTTAATCCCTGGGCCTCATTGACTTCTTCTTTCACTTCCTTTCCCTTATAGGTCACTATCACCCGTTCATAGTTCTATGGGATGGCCATGGTGCTGATTACCGACAACTAGGTTATAGGCTTGATGATGACAGGATCCGTACGGGCACCCTCTACAATTATGATAGGCTTGTTTGGCACTCCTGGCACAACTACTTTTGACTTTTCTTACTTCGCCGCAACATCACTAGGGGATCCTTCCTTGACTAACAGATGATTCACCGTTTGCCCTGTTCAACTTGTTCACTGATCCTTCAACTATTGATTTTTTAAATGGCTTGACCTCACTGGACCGAATCATCCTGGCTATCTGTGAAGGCTTCTTGGGCTCCCCTCCCTTATGTACTATCTCGATCATGTTTGTTTCCTGATGGGTTGGCAATAGGTTCTGGTTGACGTTGGGTGCCTCTGGAGTCTGGACTTCAATCCAGTTTGTGTCAATAAGCTCCTGGATGGCATTTTTCAAGTTCCAGCACTTCTCCGTATCGTGCCCCGGAGTACTAGAACAATATTCATAGCTCACAGAATAATCAAGATTCTTTGGAGGAGGGTTTGGCAATTTCGACTCAATTAGCCTCAGCATATCCAACTGCCTCAATCTATGGAATAAATTGGTATAAGATTCTCCCAATGGGGTGAAGGTTTTCTTTCGGTGCAACCTCTTATTTTTGAATGTTGGATTGGGTCAGAAACCGGGACTGGTAGGGTTTCGGTAGGCTTGTGGGGGTGGGTAAGCATTTCGTGGAGCTGGGTAGGTGTTCTGTGGGGATGGGGCACGCCATTGTGCGTACGCAGGAGGTTGGGTATATGCCTGGACGTGGTGAACAAAAATATGAGGGTCTGGTGACGGGAGGTAGTGTTTGGGTGGATTATATGAGGTTTGAGTGTAGGTTTGGTGATGGGGTCGAGGCTGGGTATATTGGTGTGACAGGCCCCTGGGTCCAAACCATGATCCTGAATCAATTATTGCCACATCTTCCTTCTTCTTCTTTCCAATCACTCCCCCAGTACCGTTCTAGATGGCTTGGGTAGTTGCCTTGATAGCCGAGTAACTCATGATTTACTTGATTTAAGCCCTCTTCCACCATGCCACCCATGGTGACTACCTCGTTGAACGATTTGCCTATGGCCGATATCAGATGGCCAAAGTAAGTGGGCTCCAGAGCCTGTAGAAGGTACTCCACCATTTTGCTTTCCTTCATCGAGGGGTTAACTCTTGTCGCTTGTTCTCTCTAGCAGAAGCCATATTCTCTGAAACTTTCACTAGGCTTCTTCTCAATTTTAGTTAAAGACAAATGGTCTGGAACAATCTTAATGTTGTACTGGAAATAACGGGCGAATACTTAAGCCAAATCATCCCAGGTATACCATCTGTTGTGATCCTGACGAGTGTACCACTCCAATGCCGAACCACTCAGACTCTGGCTAAAGTTTGCCATTAACAACTCATCTTTCCCACTAGCTCCTCTCATTTTACTACAGAATCCCCTCAAGTGGGCCACCGGGTCTCCGTGCCCGTCATACAAATCAAACTTAGGCATCTTAAATCCCACAGGCAATTGAATATCGGGAAATATACACAAATCCTTGTAGGCTATGCTCACCTGGCCTCCCAATCCTTGCATGTTTTTGAATGACTGCTCCAGACTTCTAACCTTCCTGAACATCTCCTCCTGCTCTGGGTTCTTAGGTGGTTTCTCAGTCTCTACAGGGAGGTCGAAACGAGGAGTATAGGAGCAAGGCTTTAGGGCCTTGAAAGTAGGCTCCGGGGGGTAGTATTGGTTATCCTGGGTCTGGAATAAGGGTTCACTGGAGGATCGATGGAGTGTAGCGGGTAGGGGTGCCACGAAAACAAGGGTGGCTGGTGGAGGAGGGTATGAGACTGGTTTAGGTGGTGTACTTGTGGGGTTTGGGAGGTGGTGCCTTGGTAGTGGTGGTAAATGGGAAAGCCCGGAGATGAATCAATAGTAGGAGGTTTTTGGGATTGAGCCAGCGGCGGGACGAAAGTAGGGTAGGCGGGGTAGGATGGTGGTGGATGCCCTTTTACCCGTGCTTGGTACATCTCTGCCATCTAGTGATTCAGCTTATACAACTCCTCTTTCAGATTAACATCAGACTCTTCCCCCTCTCTTGACGGATCAATAACACTTGCATCCAGTTGTTGGTTAGCCATGATCAACTTGTCTTTGGACCTGGTGTTGTATGGATGAGTTGTTAGAATGCCAAACAAACTAACCACCTACTTGGACTTGATTACAACAACAAACTTGTTAGTGATTAAGGCTTAACAAATAGGCAAACGCACGTTAGGGATGCAATGCACCTAAGCAGTTAACCATTTCTATAATTCATTTGATTGGTTTCTTGCATCATCCCGGCTTTCCCTAATTTTCATTTGCAACTTCTCTCTTTTTTTTCATTCCTACTTTTCTTTGCTTGATTCTTGCTTTTCTTTATTCTCTCATCTTCCTCTCTTGTTTTGCCGTTATTTCTTTCCCGATTTTTCTTGTTTTCTCTCTTTTTCTTCTCTCTCTTTTTTTTCCTCTTTCTTCCTCTTTTTTTCATGGTTATGATCGAATCCTATGGAGATTGCCTACGTATTATGACGCCGCATGAATCAGACCAAGCGTAGTTCTGGGGGATAAGTGTAAATATAAAAAAACATTTTGGGTTTTTCAAAAATGTCTTGATTACAACGACTTACCCTACAGAATTTAATCATAAAAACTAATAGACTCGAAAAGGATGGACTAACAGACTCCAACAGAAAGATGAAAATACAGACCCGAAAACAGACTAACAGACTCCAACAAGAAAATGAAAATATAGACTCGAATGAAAATCATGAATACATCAATGCCTCAACTGCTCCAGGGGCCCGCGGGACATCAGTCGGTCGTGCCACGGGCCTATGTGCAAGATCCCCTTGAAGACACTCCGGGTCGCTCATTATTTGGCGAACAAAGGTCATTACTGCAGCAAAGAAGGTGGTTCTAGTCATGTCTTCACATTCATGGCACTTCATGATGATGTAGTCAGCAATGACTCTAACCCTCTCCCTAATGATACCCTTTTCTTGGAGCAAACGCCCTATTTTCTGAGTCCTAGCTTCTAGCACTTGGGCATCACGTTGGTTTTGACCTTGCAACTGCTGCATATCTTCCTCCAGATGGGACATTAATGCATATCAATTTTCCCTTTCTGCTTTAAAGTTCTTAGCTTGCTTGGCCATCTCATTTTCGAGGGTAGTTAGCCTTTTCTTCAAATTGGTGACTGTTCCCTCGTATCTCCTTTTCAACTGCCGGACAAACTCTGCTCGCCCCTCTGCGTTCTTCACTAATTGTGCCCGGGCTCTCGCCAGATTACCCTCGAATTTTTCCAGATCATCCTCACACTCATCTATTTTTCTCTTGAGACTACTTATGAGTCTTTCATCCTTTTGTCTCCTTTCTTGATTCTCAACAGCTATTTTCATTTTTTGGATCTGTGCTCGAAGGACCTTATTTTCTTGAGCCAATTTCTTCTTCTCCCCTTCGTCGGCAGCGGCCTGTACACTTTTGTCAAATTTAAGATCCCGGATCTGTCCCTCCAATTTGCTTATGGTGGCTCTGTAGCTTGCCTCTTTTGCCAACCAAGCCCATTGCTCCTGCGCTCCATCACTAAATTGTTGGACATGGGGCCTCTGTGCGAGCCGTTCGGGCTCTAGATGGATTTGGGACCTTTAGGCTCCAACTCGCCTCTGGATAGATCTTGTACCTAAGTCTTTGGCTCTAAGAACCTACATTGATGCCAAATTCGACGCACCCTTTCTTCTGGGAAAGCAACTTTTAGTTCCAATTCGATGACCTGCTGACTCAAATCCTCATCATGTGGGATGGTCTGGTACCTGCCTAACTGGCGTAGAACTCTGTGCGGGGCGTAAGGATGAATGCTCCGGAGACCCATCAATAGAAGAAAACAACCTCGACCGACATATAAATGACTTCACTGACCTAGAGCCACCTGAATGTCCATTTAATCTTGTTTGTAGTCAAGGAGCTCAAATGTGCAAACCACACTTCCGTACCATCCGAAAACTCATAGCCCTCCACCCGTTGTTCATGTTTTTCAATGCATGTAAGACGGGTCATGCCACAGTTCATGTACCCTAGACAGTGGCAAAGATGTTCCTCTATCCAAAGCTGTAGGAGCATATTGCATCCTTCAAAAAACTTTCCTCCTTCTCGGCAAACATTTAGAGCTTGGTAAATCTCCGCCAAGATCATCGGTACAATGGTGCCATTTGCCTTTTTAGTCATGAAGTCAGCTATCCCCACAAGCCCCAATTCTATGTTTCCATCTTTTCTTGGACAAATCAAAACACCCAGGAATGCCACTATAAAAGCCAGTCCCCGCCGAGTTTCCCACTTATCTTTGTTTTCCGAATGAGTAAGACCGGTATCTGGCATCTCAAAACCGTGGGGATTCCCGTAACATCAGTACAAGAAATAGAATGTGCAAAATCCCTTAGCCAAATTTCCGTCTTACACTTCCCGACTGATGCTTAGAAGATCCAGAAACTTATGAGGAGTCATTGTTCTAGGTACCACCGGGTATTGATTTCTGAGATTCCCATTAAAACTAGTGTAGCCCGCTACTTCATCAAGCGTAGGAGTTAGCTCGAAATTAGCAAAATGGAATACATTATGTGTTGGGTCCCAGAAGGGTATCAAAACCTCAATTATATCCTTCCTCGGCTTAATCTTCAAAAGCCCAACAAGACCACCCAAAGCTTTTATCACAGTTTTTCTGCTGACTTCCCCTAAATCATGCCACCATATATGTAGTTCTAACGGGATTTCCTCGCGGACCGTGAAAGGTTCATTTTCAATTGTGCTCATCTTGCACATTTGTTTAAGGCGATTGATTTAAAGACTGTGATTCATTTTGACTCAAGAGAAAAACACCAATTTTCACAAAATTTAACACAAAAACACTTTTGTGAATACAGCCCTTCAGCATCTTAAGAAAGAAAAATTTTTAGGTTGTGTTTGTTAATCAACTGAAATCTTGGAAAAGGACCCTAGGTGGCTATTCTTGCAGAGACAGCCTTCCGGTACCCTTTTTGGGGCATTTTGGCTATTTTGGACAAGAATGGTGCCACCTAATTTGTTTATGACAAAACAGCGACACTTCCTATTTTTTTGGGTTATTTTTGCAAAAAAGAGTTGGACCCGATAAGGGTTGCCTACGTATCCCACATCCGATGAGAATTAAACTTGAGTAGTTCGGCCAATTTTGACGGAACAAGGAAAACATAACACTTGAAAATTTTGGCTCATTTTGAAATGACCTTTCTTTTTTCAAAATTTTGGCAGAGTTTCAGAATTTTATAAATGCCTACCTCTCACCTTTTTTTGATTTTCTTTTTTTTTCTGTTTGTTTTTTTTCTTTTTTGATTTTCTTTCCCTATTCAAGAAACCGGTCAACATGCAAGCCGAAACAAACAGATGCACAAGTAGTACGTAAGATGCATCAGGGTGGTCTTTTTAATTTGGGTACACCTGTCCTAGACGGACCCAACCCATGTGTTGAGTCCCCAAAGTCAGATGCATGTGATGCAAACAAACGTTCCCACTAGGGATCCAGCATGAGGTTATGTTATACTATGTTTAAAAACGTGGGTTTATTTGTTCTAGACCTGGCTTACTCGAGCGGACAACTCGAGCCGAGGGAGGGCAGCGTACCAGGAATACAAAAACTTCTCCGGCTTTGCAACTTGTCCGAACCTCGTTCTAAAATTGGGATATGACTCTAACAGAAAAGAAGTCAAATGAAGTGTACACTTCCCAGATGATTTAGAAGACTCAGAGAGAAGAGGGTTTTGTAACAGTTTTATATACAATTCAAGCAATATCAAAGCAATAAAAAGCAATATTTAGCACATTAGGTTCAAACATGTAAAAATCAGATAATAAATAAAAGCCAACTATAACAGTTATTCCAAGTTTGAACTCTGAACACTAAACCAGAGATTCTGGGTTCTGATCCCCAGCAGAGTCGTCAGAGCTGTCACACCTCCTTTTTCCTACCCGCGGAAGGGTATAAGGGAGTTTTTTCAATTAAAGTGACATTATTTGAAATGGGATTATTCATTTTTTTTGGAGTCGCCACTTGAAATATTTAAATTGGTGTCCCAAGTCATTGGTCTATTTTTTTTTGAATCCCAAATCGAGAAAATTCGACTTTCCTTTTGAAGTGCAAACCAGAAATTCTAAGTAAGGAATTATGTTAACCCGGGAGAAGGTGTTAGGCATTCCCGGGTTCCGTGGTTCTAGCACGGTCGCTTAAACTATTGTAATTGGCCTATTATCTGATTTATTACATATTTTAGCCTATGGTACATTTTTAACTTATTAACCGCTTTTATTTATTTTAGGAAGATTCAACATTATTTAAAACATGCATCGAACCACGCCACATGAAATGCACATGCGGTTCGCGACGTGTTCTATTTAACGTTGTTAAGAAATGAATTTAGGTCACATGAAATGTGCACCCAGAGTTGATAAATAAAAGAAAATCAATTTATAGAATGCGCCTAAAGCAACTACGAAAGTTCAAATTAATAACTAAGTTTGCGAGGGCCATGGAAAGTTTAATGGATGGCGCACTCCGATTTTAAGAAATTAGTAAAAATTATACGAGGACCATGAGTTATTTACTGAAATGGCACACCTCAAATCTATTTTTTTAAAGGATGTCTGAACTAATCTTTTAAGGGCCATAGATTATAGCTTGCTTAATAGGCACGCCTTAAGCTTAATTAAAAGAGTCACGTTTAATTAAAGGACCAAAGGGAAATTAAGTTCTGTCCAAGTTAAAATCAGTACATCGCTATGAGTAGCCTAAACAGAATATCATATTGGCCTAACATTTGAAGGGGGGAGGGGGGAGAGAAGTTCCAGACTCGGGATAAGTCTAAAGACAACGAATCAACTTATTTAAAAGGGCAACTGGGCTCAACGGAAAAGCCCAAAGTCGAGATTGAAGCTGCAGGGCGCATAAATGATTTTATTGGGCCACGTACAAGGCCCAATTGTGGATTGTAATTATCTAAGAGTGACTTCACCATACCACCAACTAAATTGAATTAGGCTAAATGAAAATATCAAAGAAAACACAACAATTGACACTGATTCGAAAGCTATCTCAGCTTGAGACCGGGCCACCTGAAATTTGACCTTATGTCAAACCCATTTGATGTCTTTCAGCAAGCTTGAACATCAAATTGGAATTTGCTGAGACATTTACCTCTGACCCTCATGATTTTTCATACACTCGTCAATTTACGTGTGAGTTCAACACTACTTAACCAAAATTCTAGGCCATTTAAGGTAGCAGTTAACTAATGAGTAAAAATTAACAGACTTTAACTCATGGAATCAACAAACAAACAAGTGATCCAAACCATTAGAAACAAATGCATACTAAATTATAACCTTCAATGAAAACTGCCAGCTATTTCCATAATTCCTCATACAATTGGGAAAGAAACCATTCAACCCTCTTCAAAGGAGTACTCAAGCCTCGAGTGCGAGACAAATTAAACTCAATTCAGCTAAAGAAATACAAAAGAACGAGCTAATTACCATGGTTCTACTTCGAGATTTTACACAGTTTTAACACTTAAGCGTGAATTATTAGAGCATCTATTATTACATATCTATTACACTTAAGAAAGAAGTAGAAGGAGAAATGGACAAGAAGCTAAATGACTTGAGCAAAATATGAAAACTAAGCTTCAAACAACTAGCAATCTTTTTTGAACTTCAACAGAAACAACACTTTCCATACAAAAAGCCACATTCACAACTTCATTTGCCATTCAAAGTTCAAAGAAATACCTAGAACAATAAGGAACAAACGGCAAAAACTTTCAGCAGAGAGATTATAGTATCAACAGCTTCTAAACGAAAGCTAACAACAGTTCTCAATAAGCTACCACCGTCTTTGAGCCCAGAAAAGAGTAATCCACTTGAACTTTAAAGAATATCCAAAGAAATATGAAGACAAATGCAATGGAACAGTGATTTGCAAAAAGCTCTATCACTGAAGATCTTTTTTAGTCGTTTCTAACTTTTCAGGTTTATCCATCTCTCCCCATTTTTTATTGATAACCAGCCTTAGAGGACCTTTAGGACAGCAGAATTGGTTTTAGGCTTTACCATTTACCCTTTCCCCAATTTTTTATTCTTTCATTTTAAACCCCAAAATTAAAGTCTGTTTGTTAAACCAACCCCAAGCCCACCTTCCTAGAAATTTCCTCAATCAATTAGTAAAGATTCCCCTTGCCCAATTTCCTAAACTACCCTTTAACCCTATGCTATTTACCCTCATAAACTAACATGGGTCAGATTGAACCAAAAACCAAACCAAGAAAGAAAACCTGGGCTTACCCGGCCCAACAGGGCCAAACCAATCAAAACAAAAGAAAGACACGGTAGTAGACTTTGAGCCATAACCTTGAATATTACTGATTTTAATTATCAAACAAGACTAAGCAAATTGTGACTGACTATTCAGCTAAAACATGCAGAAAATCAATTAAACAGTCAACAGCAAATGAAAGCAAGATTGACAAATTATTGCCCTAAACTTAAATTATCCTAATCACATGGAGCAAATAAATAACCAGCAGTTTAGATGAACAGAGGTTGGAAACTAAAGAGAGAAGTTGGAAAACAAACAAAGAAAAAGAAATACCCCGAGGAGCAGAGGAATATGAAGAAACGATGGAAGAAAAAGAAAGAACATGAAAGAAAGAAACACAGAAGTAGGCAGAAAATAAGAATAAAAGAAAAAAATACCTAATTAACTTGAATAAACTCAGGCCGCTCCGATTTAACCAAAACCAATGTTATTCCCTTGTTCTTTGACAAGAACAAACGAACAACATTAATTTTATGTCAAATCAACCCTCGAAACTTGAAAATTTAGAGCTCTAAACCTTGCATGCCATAGATCCGTGGTAAGGCGGTTTTGGGGTTTTTGGATCTGAGATCTAAAATTCTAGCAAATGGAGAAGGATTCAAGGGAAATTGTCTTGAGTTTTGGGAAGAGGGGAGGCCAGGGATCATGGGGTGTAAATTTGGAAGTGGTTTGGGGTGGCGCCGCCACTAGAGGTGGTGAGGCGTTTTAGGGCGGCGTTAGGGTTCTTCATGTCTCTGAGTGGAGATGATGAGAGACAGAAGAGGGGTGTTTGGACTAGGGGGATCTTGGGTTCGGACATTCAAATACTTAAGTAGCCTTAGTTCTGGTCATTGATCCAACGGTTGAGATGAGATGGGAGTAGAACGGTGTCGTTTGGTTAAGCTGACGACTGGACAGGGTTAGGGGTATGGTCTGGGCCAGATCTTACGGGTCTGGGGGGAATTTAAATGGGCCTGGTTGAATTTGGCTTTAACAGCCCTCTTCTTATTTTCTTTTCTTTTTCTTTTCAATTTTCAAATGTTTTTTCCTTCGTTTCTTCTTTAATTAATTAAAACAAAAATTAAACTCTCAAATAAAAATAACTTACAAAATTAAACTAATTACTTATCCTAACATTTACAAAATTAAACAACTCCAAAATTAAAAGAAAAACTATAAAATTTAAAATTAAAAGGTTAAAATGCAAAGTGGGTCATTTTTGTGATTTTTCATTTTTATAAAATAACTAATTTATTAATTAACCTAAAAATATAAAAATAAATCCTCAATGCAAATGGAGAGTATTTTTGTATTTTCCTGATTTAAATAAAATTGAACATGCACAGAAAAATGCAAATAATTAAGAAAATTCTACAAAACTCTTAAAATGGCAAATAACTAAAAGAAAAAATCTATTTCCTTGGGATTTTGTAGGAGTAATTCATATAGGGCAAAAATCATGTGCTCACAAAGGGGCCAGACTTCGGAAAGCTCTGGACGAGGGTGAGCCTCTCAGGCTCCTTAGCGAGGAGAAGGAGGTTGAGTTGATGCATTGGCGATATGAGGCGTACCGGAGTTCGAATCACGGGAACTATTTGACGGAGCAGGTAACCTTTCGTAGTACGTGCTTGGCTCCTTTTAACTCCTAAGGTTAACCCTTTTTCCTATCTTAGCTGCAGAAAAAGACGGAGGCCTTGGAATACCTTAAGGGCGAAGCCAACCACGTCAGGAATGCTTGCGGTGAACTAAGGGCTCAGGTGCAAGCTCAAGCTTTAGAGGAGAAAAGCGCCTCGGCCAAGGTTCCTGCCTTCGAGGTCCAACTCTGTTTGGCTCATAACAATGCTTCAAGTCAAGCAGATATGATCGCGAAGCTCGAGACCGATCTTTCAAAGGTCAGGGCTGAGATAACCGATGCTCGGGCTGAAGCGTCATCGAGTCGAACCAGGGCTGATCAGGAGATGACGATTCATGTGAAAGATGTTGCTGATGCCCAGGCTAAGTTGAAGCGGGCCCTTGATCGTGAGAAAAGGATCAAAGAATATGTTTGTTATAGATCCCGCAGAGAGGTACTCGAGGAGGTCGGCGCTAGGGGCTTTGTTTTCTCGGGGGAATTTTCTCGTGCAATGGCGGACGAGTGTGATGCTCGGTTACTTCTTGCTAATGTCTCGGAGTGCGAATCTGGGGCCGGTAGGCCGTAGCCTTTTGGAGTGGAGCGTAGATTCCATCATTTTTCAATTTTGTATTTGATATTTGCAGCACATGTTTGTAGATGGAGAGCGCGCCTTTCGCATATATAAAATAAGGGAGCCTCGTGGGACCGAAGTTAATTAGGCAGGCCCGGAGGCTTTTAAGCGCGACTTTTGTCGTAAGTAGGCATTGGGGCCTCTGTGCTTTGCCCAACTATTTAGACTCAATCTTTGAGCCCGACCTTGACTCGAGCTTACTAGACCTCCAGTCTCCTGTGCCTGCATGAGCGGATGATAATCGTTTTTATTTCTCACCCTCGGGCATTTGTTGTTTCCACTATTTTGGGTTCAGTCTCCGAGTCACGTTGCGACTCGAGCATCAATTAACCCTCAAGTTTTTTGTGCCTGCATGGGCGGATGACAATGGTTTCTATTTCTCGTCCTTGGTCGTTTGTTGTTTAAACTATTTTGGGTCCAGTCTCCGAGTCGCGTTGCGACTCGAGCTTCAATTGACCCTCAAGTTTTTTTGATTTTCAAGCTGGCGACAGTGGCTCTTATGCTGTTTGGTCATTGATACCTTTTAATATGCGGCCCGGAGGCTTGTATAGTTAACTATTTTGGATCTGGTCTCCGAATCGGGTTACGACTCGAGCTCATTTTAATCCTCAAGTTGTCAATTTTCAAGCTGGCGACAATGGTTCTTACGTTGTTCGGTCATTGAGACCTTTTAATATGCGGCCCGGAGGCTTATTTGGCTGGCGACAATGGCTCTTACGCTTTTGCCTGTAGGTATTTTGTAGGCTTTGTATTCCTATCGTTAAGATCTTTTTGAAATAATTTTGCCTGACCCATCGTCGGTTCGAGAAGAACCTCGATTTCAAGTCATTAGCGGCGATGTTCGAGTACCTCAAAAGGTTTTTAGCTCGTAGGTTGAGTAGGTTGAAGCCTTGTGATTTGGAGTTGACATGGTCGAAGCTCGTTTGCCTATTGAGGGAAGCTTGTTTTAACCGGTTCTTTCCGAGGTATATTCGAAGTAGTGGACTGCGATTTTGTATAGCAATGGTCGGGCGTCCCCGAGTCGTGTTAATTTGGTTGGATTAGCCGTTTTGACCATAGTCATATGTGTTTGGCCCGAGCCATTTTTGATCCTGAGTGATAGTTTAGGCGTCTACACCGAGGGTATACCCTTTCGGGATTCTTACAAATGTGACGTATAGCCTAAACTTCGGGATTTTGAGTTTTATGCCTGTAGTAAGGTCTTACAAAATTGTTCATGACTGTTGAGGTCTTACAGTTTGTCATGCCTGTTGAGGTCTTACAATTTGTGTTGCTACGTAGAATAGATCTGGTTATACCGAGTCTGCCCGCTCGGGGTCTTACGACCTTGGGTTTCCCAGTGTAAGGCGATTGGCGACAGTCTCCGAGTCATCGAGTTTGCTTGGGCTCGAAGGTCATCATTCATGAGCTCGGAATTACTTTGCTGGGGCTTTATGAGCTCGGAGTTCCGACCTTGCGGTCGTACGAGCGCCAAATTGTCGATGTCAAGTCTCTGAGTACTTCGAGACGCATTCGGTGGAGGGATCCTTGCCGAGAGTATATTGAAATTTCCTCTTTCGGAGTATGAGATGCTGAAAGATGTTCTTTTATTGCTTGGCATAAATACATATCATTTCGTTATTGTAAGCATGGCCCGCGTGGGCGCGGCTCATTGGACCATTTGGTCTGGTACATGATTCCCTATTGAAACTCGGTATGTCATTCCCCGGCCCTTCTAAGCGGTTGGTGCTTTTCAGAGAGAGGGGGTGTCCTACATCGTTTGATTGCAGAAGGAAGGATTGCGATCTTGTCGGATCCTCCTCAAGGGGTACGCTGCTCTGCTAAGAGCCTTGCTGGCGAGACCTTCTTTGGGGAGGAAGTCCGGTCGAGGGGAAGGAGCGCGACGGGTTCTATTAAGGCCTCGGGGTCCTCGGGCAGAGTTAGCACTTCCAAACGCCCTGGCCGGATGTCTGCGTACAAGTTAGAAAAAAAACAATGAAGGAAGGGGTAATTTTTCTTTACCGCAGGGTGCGTAGGCGATGTTCCGGGGTTTGATAGGTTCCTGTTGTTTCGGAGTGTGTATTCTAGTATGGCCCTCCACCGTGTTTAATCGAACTTGGCCGAAGATGTGGTTCGCTTACCCTTTGATCCTTTCGAGAGTGGAGATATCGATACCGGCGATGCATCATATGATGAGGAATTTCCTCTTGCCTTGTATTGCTTTCCGCTCATGGTTTTAATTTTGTCCCTTGCATGGAATTTCATCCCTCGGGCGAAGTGGGGGCGGGTGCTGTCTTCGTGCGGTACACTCGTGGTTGTCTGAATAAGGCATCCGTGCTTTGTGACTCCTTTGATGGTATGGGACTCGGCGTTCCCATCTGAGCAAGCCGTGTGGTATTGATAGAATGGTCTTTCTCCTTGATGTAGCGATCGCCATCTGGAATTTGTTAAAGATTCGAAAGGTGGTCGTGTTTTGACCCGGCGGTCCGAGCCGCAATATTAACCTCGGCTTGAGAATGTTGATGTGCTGATCGAATCATCTGAATTCATGAGCACATGTTTTATTTGAAATAGATCAAATGAGGGAGAAGGTTACCAATGCGTCAGTGTGAGGCCGAGGTGAAGTCTCAGCGTCTTTTTTGCTGGATGTAAGGGTGTCCTCCGGAACGTATCCTCGGAGCCGTCTTTTCCTGGAAACGAGCATTCTTACTTTCAATTTTATGAGTCATTAGAGGGTGTCGCCACTCCTCCACTATCATGGCAATACGTCACGGCCCATTTGCATCATTCTTCCTGGTTGCCTTCCCCCCTCGGGGCTGAATTCGAGACTGATCACTCGACAGTGCTCGACGGTGATTTTTATTGAGTAACACGGTTGTTTTCCTCCTGAGATGGTGGCCAATTTCAACCCAGTGGTAGTGCGCGCCATGTAGTTCCTGCGTCGGGTTGTGATTCCTTTGAGGGGAATTCGGTCGAATAGGTCTGAGCCGTTTGGCGCCCCTAATTTCGCTTATGGTGAACACGATGTTGGTATAGCAATGCTAAAATTGTACTCTGATGGGCGAGGTGCCCCTATCGGCCGTGCATCCTCGTCGAATCTGGCTTTGTTAAAGATTCCTCGAGGATGTTTCCCTTAGGCCATTTCCTGACCGTCCCGAGGTAGATTGCATCTTGGGTTGTTCCTCCTATCTGCGGCGCATGGGTGGTACCTCCCTCTGTTTGGCATTAGTTTCTTTGCCAGGAGCCTTCTTGGGTATATTGAGCCCGAGGAGGCTCCCAGATAGTCATCCACGACCTTGATTCGTGGCTGGTGCCGAGCACGGGCATCCGACCAGATCTTGGCTGGGTATCTGATTAAGTTTCATTTGACCTGCCCCAAAGTCGTTGGGCTTGGTTTGTTTAAGCTTTGAGCGAAGGCCTGTGTTGCCTAGTCACCCGAGACCGGGGGTGATCATGTTCGTTCCATCAGGGAATAAGGTGCGAATTCCCGTAGCATTTCATTTTCCCTTTGTTCGGCCCTGGATGTGTCGGGCTCTCCCGTCGCTGCTTCGATGGAATCGGCGTGTGTCTCTATGGAGGAATCTATCGGCACGATGAGCGAGTTTGTGGGGTCGGGTGCTAGGTCACGATACCACATCATGGTTCCTTTTGAGAGTGTTTCCCCGAACCTTTTCAATAAGCTGGGCTCGGACTCATCATCTTGAGGGTCGTTGCCTTTACCCGCACACATATAAGCGTTGATGTGATCATCGGGATCTGGGGTCCCGTTGTACTCAGGGAGTTCTGGCGTTCCTAACTTCTTTGATATAGGTTCCGAGACCGCTTCCTCGGGAGACGGTCGTTGCATGAACTTCCACGAACCTGACTCGATCCTTTTGGAGAGATCCCCAGGCATCTTTACTATGGCAGGGTCGGTTATCGAGCCGTTGTTGCTTGATCTCACGGGTACTCATTCGGCGGGGGGAGCTGTTTCCAGCGCTACTGTACTGGGAGTCTCCGGGTGGCTTTGCAACTGAGCAATAGCCAACTGCTGTGCCTGCAACATTTCAAAAATATCGTGAAGAATAACTTCCTGTGCTTCCCGAGCTGGGGTTTTTCGGGCTTCCTGTCGGTCGATATGTTATATGTTCCCGTCGGCGTGTGAGGCTTCGTCGGCCTGTTGTGCGTCTTGTGAACCCACATCTGCTGGAATTGACCAGATGCGTTATTGGGGTTCTGTGGCGTCGTGCCAACGACTGGAGCAGCCACACCGCTTTCGCCGTGATTTTCGAGGTAGTTGTTCTCAATTCTATTTACTGAGCCAGACATTTTGACCTGAAATCAAGAGATCTTGGACAAGAAAAGTGTTAAAGGTAACTTTCATTTGTGCAATGAAACCAGCAAGAAAATAATCACTATTATTTTTAGCCCCACGGTAGGCGCCAAACTGTTTACCGTGAAAATGGTAACAACAATTAAATTTGTAAATGGGATTCTAAAAATACGTGATCTATTTTTATGCTAGTTGTTAGAGCAGAAAATGCTAGGAATATGAAGTTTAATGATGAAATACAAGCTAAAACGAGGCAGTAATCAGACCGAGAGGCCTGCTGCCCGGGTATAGGACTGGTCGATGGGGGGACCTCAGGGTCGATATCCGGGTCGAGCTCGAGCTATCGGGGATAGTCGGGAATGGGATAACAGTTAGGTTATGATCAAACAAAGCTTTATATGGCCAAGGCCAAGCGATAAATAAAGAACAAGTAAGAAAGCGATAAATGCTAAAGTGGCATCGAGCCAGTGAGAGCAAGCGAGTTAGAGAGAAGAGAGAGAGAGAGATATTATTGATCTTGTGGAGAAATAGTTGGAGCAACATTAGCCCTTTACAAGGTGGTGTGGGTTCCCTTTATATAGGAGGGGAACCTGGCCATAGTACATGGGCATTAATTGTAAAGTATGGAGACGTGACGGCTAGCCTTGGATAGGCAGGCCCTATCAGACTTAGTCGTGTTCCCAGGGAACTTCCCCTTTTGTTCTAACCTCGTCCTCCGTCTTCTTCGAGTCGGGCCCCGACGAGACCCGAGGGAGGGAACTCGGTCGTGGCTTCACATCCTCGGGGTCTCGAGGTATTCTTCCGAAGTGGCTTGATAGCGAGAAATCAAGTCCTCTGATTTCGCCGCATACATTTTGTATATATGAAAGATCATTTTTCTTTCTGATTTGTCTCTGATTTTTGTTCTGTAAAAACTTTGTTTTGCTTTTGCCTTATGATAATTCTGATATACTTTAGGCGTTGTGAGAAATTTGACTCACTTCATTTCCTTGTGAAAATTTTGTTGAAATCGGATTATTATAGTTTCTATAGTAGAGTGAGTACTTGCTCGAACGTAGAGTAGAAAAAACCCTTAGGTTTTGATTAAGCGAGGGCGGGCCCTCGAGCTCGACAATGTAATGGCCCTTAGGCTCTTGAATCGGGCCGATATAGCCTCAAAATAATGGCTTTTTCCCCTTTTTCGGCATAAAAATTTGATCATATAAAAATTTGTTATGCCTTAGCATGAGAATAGGATTCAGTGTTGTCAAAAAACTTTGTCATGCCTTATCATAAGTTTGTTCAACTTGGTACCTCTTAAGGTTTTTGAGGGTCGATGTTATCGAAACCTTATGTAAATTTGCCGAGGGTAGCCCTTTTTTAATCGATTTTATGAAAATATTTGAAGGCCTATTTGATTACGGAATTCGGACGTCTCCGAACCGTGTTAGTTTGGCCATAGCCTTTAACTTGATATTTGCCCATCAGGCTTGTCTCTCGATTATACTTCCAACTTGTTCGAAGTATCAGTGCCTGAGTGGGGTGGTCGTGGCCTATAAAATCAAGGATTTCCTTTTTAAAGTCTTAAGATTTTGAAGTTTAACAATTCGAGCATGTCGATTTTTGGATGACAGTCCCCGAGTATGGGGTTAATTTCTCAAGCTTTAGTTGCTATTGGCTCTTGAGTCGGTTTCCGTAAAATATCGTTAGTAAGAAATTGTAAAGTATAAATTTCACTAAGGCATGGAACATCTGATAAGGAAAAGGTACTTCTTTCAATAGATCATTCATGCGTACATGTTTTGTCATTAGGGCTCAGGCAATCTACATAGGCACGGTTCTCTTGACCGTTTGGCCCTTTACAAAATTTTCCTATTGAGACTCTGTTGACACAAAGCATCTTCCTTGAAAATATAACATCCGAGGGTGATTCCCCCTAGTGTTCGAGGTTGATTGTAAAGAAGCCTCGGATACTGTTGAATAGTCCCCATGTAGCACAAATAATTATTGCCTCGTTAAAAACTTCACCGGAAAACCCTATTTGGGACAAAAACCGATCTAAGGGAAAAAGAGTGCAACACATGTTTTAAAACCTGAGGTCTTTGTGTTGAAGAATTTCCTGATGTCTTTGATCGAACACCTGCAATAAGTTAGTATCAAATATAAAGGAAAAAGGGAGAGAGTCATACCTTAGCAATAGTATCTTTTGAGGAGTGATATGTTCCAATTATTTGGCAGTTGTTCGACGTTCATCGCCAAGCATGTAAGATCCATTTCCGATGACACCGAGGACCTGATATGGTCCTGCCCAATTTGGGTCGAGTCTCCCCTCATTTGGATCTCGAGTATTGAGGGTGACTTTCCTCAGAACAAAGTCCCTATTTTGAAGTGTTGAAGATTGGCTCTTCGATTATAGTATCTTTCGATTCGTTGTTTTTGGGCGGCCATTCGGACAAGGGAGGCTTCCCATTTTCGTCTAAAATTCGAAGCTTGTGTTCATAGCCTAGTGATTTGATTCTTCCGTTGTGTATCAAAACCTGATGCTTGGTTCCCCAACCTCGATCGGTATTAGAGCCTCGGCGCTATATACTAAGGAGAACGGCATTGCCCCGTATTGGATTTTGTCGTTGTCCGATATGCCCAAAGAACTTCGGGAAAAATTTCTCTCCATTTTCCCTTAGCGTCGTTCAACCTCTTCTTTAGGTTTTGAATGATGGTTTTGTTCGTTGATTCGGCCTGTCCGTTCCCACTAGGATGATACGGCATCGATAATATCCTTTTTATTTGATGATCTTCGAAGAACTTCATTATTTTGCTGTCGATAAATTATTTTCCATTGTCTCACACTATCTCGGCGGGTATCCTGAATCGGCGTACGATGTGATCTCAGATGAAGTCTATAACTTCTTTCTCTCTGACTTTCTCGAAGGCAAGTGCTTCAACCTATTTAAAGAAATAGTCAGTCATAAATAAAATGAACTTAGCTTTACCCCGTGCCGATGGCAAAGGGCCGACGATATCCATTCCCCATTTCATGAACGAGCATGAGATAAGACTGAATGAAGTTGCTCCCTAAGCTGATGAATCATCAGCGCATGTCTTTGGCATTTGTTGCATTTCGAGCGAACTCCTTAGTATCCTTTTCCATATTGTCCCAATAATACCCTACTCTGATGACTTTGTGAACCAGTGATTCGGCACCGGAATAGTTCCCACAAGTGCCCACGTGAACTTCTCGCAGGACGTAGTCGGTGTCTCCTGGACCTAGCATATTGCCAATGGCCCATCGAAGTCCTTCTATACAATGTCCCATCCTTGGACAATGTGAATCGCGCAGCTTTCATTTGCAGAGTCCTCGATTCCTTTGGATCCGACGAAAGTTTCCAATTCTTTAGATAATCGATGTATTTGTTCATCTAATCCCAAGTTAGGCTTGTGGAGTTTATGTTGGCTTGGCCTTCTTCGAATACAGACTTTGAAAGTTGTACGACAGTCCCTGAGCTAATTTCATCATCTTCGACTAATGATCCTAAGTTTGCAAGGGCATCGGCCTCACCATTCTGCTCTCGAGGTACATGTTGTAGGGTCCATTCTTTGAACCACTGTAAGGTTACCTACAATTTGTCCAAGTACCTCTGCATTTGATCTTCTCGAACCTAGAAGGTTTTGTTGACTTGGTTAACCACGAGTTGGGAGTCACACTTGGCCTCGATGACCTCTGCTCCTAGGCTTTTAGCCAGCTCGAGACCTGCAATCATGGCCTCATATTCGGCCTCATTGTTAGTCAACTTAGGGGTTTTGATAGATTGTCTAATTGTACTCCCTGTAGGCGGCTTCAAAACAATGCTTAGACCGAACCCCTTCACATTTGAAGCACCATCTGTGAAAAGAGTCCACACCCCGAAAACGTACCCGCTTTTATCAAAAGTCCTTTTCGACCTCGGGTATGAGGGCTGGCATAAAGTCGGCCACAAAGTCTGCTAAGATTTGGGACTTTATGGCCATTAGGGGTTGATATTCGATATCGTACCCACTAATTTTGATGGCTCATTTGGCCAATCGGCCCAAGAGTTCGGGCTTGTGCAAAATACAATGAAGGGGGTAAGCGATTATGACACAAATTGGGTGACATTGAAAATATGGTTTTAATTTCCTAGAGGCGCTTATTAGGGCAAGCGCTAATTTTTTCAAGTGTGGGTACCGGGTCTCTACTTCGCCTAAAGTTCGGCTAACACAGTAAACAGAAAATTGCGTACCTTGCTCTTCTCGAACTAGGACACCACTTGCCGCAAATTCCTAGACTGCCAAATATAAGTAGAGCAGCTCATCCATTTTTGGAGTATAAAGCAACGGCGGGCTCGAAACATACCGTTTTTGTTCTTCCAATGCATGTTGGCACTCCGGGGTCCAAGTGAAATTGTTATTCTTTTTTAGTAGTAAGAAGAACCTGTGACTTTGATCCGAAGACCTTGAGATGAAATGGCCTAGAGCGGCAATCCGTCCTGTTAATCTTTGTACGGCCTTAACGTTGTCCACGATTCTGATATCCTCGATTGCCTTGATTTTATCGGGATTGATCTCAATTCCCCGATTTGATACCATAAAGCCGAGAAACTTGCCTGAACCGACCCCGAATGCACATTTCTCGGGGTTGAGCTTCATGTTATACTGTCTCAATATGTCGAAGGTTTCCTACAAATGTGTCAAATGGTCTTCTGCGCATAGGGACTTAACTAGCATGTCACCAATATAAACCTTCATTGATTTACCTATTTGTTCTTTGAACATTTGGTTCACTGGGCGTTGATAAGTAGCACCAACATTCTTTTGCCCAAACGGCATTACATTATAGCAATAAGTATCGTACTTAGTGATAAACGAGGTCTTTTCTTGATCCTCCGGGTTCATTTGTATTTGGTTTTACCCGGAGTAGGCATCGAGAAAGCTGAGGATCTCGTGGCCGGGCATGGCATTGATCATGTTATCGATATTCGGTAGTGAAAAAGAGTCCTTAGGGCATGTTTTGCTTAAGTGTTTGTAGTCTACACACATTCTAAGTTTATTCCCCTTCTTGGGGACTACAACTATGTTTGCTAACCACTAGGGATATTTTACTTCCCAGATGGATCCTATTTTAATAAGTTTGGTTACCTCGTCCTTGATGAATACATGCTTTACCTCGAACTGAGGCCTTCTCTTTTGCTTTATGGTCTAAACTTCGGGTCCAAACTCAATCGATAAGTGGTGATCTCCGGTGGGATCCTTGTTATGTCAAGGTGGGACCAAGTGAAACAATCCTTATTTTTAATAAGGAATTTAATCATCTTTTCCCTGAGCTCGGGAGTTAACCCCATACCCAGGTATACCTTTCAATCGAGCAGATGCTCGATTAGTATGACTTGTTCCAGCTCTTCAATCGTTGACTTCATGGCGTTGGAATTGTTGGGGATTATGAAGTTTCAAGGTATCATACAATCATCATCATCAAGAGTCCTCCTGTTGTTCTAATATGGCCGAAGCCTGTGACTGCGGTTGCTATTTGACTTCCAGCTTTTTCTTCGATTCTGGCCCCTTGGTTGATGTTAGTGACGATACTGGTATTACCTCATCAATTGCAAAGATCTCTTTGGCTGCTGGTTGTTCGGTGTACACCATTTTGACTCCTTCCGGTGTTGGGAATTTTAAGAGTTGATGAAGCGTTGGAGGTATTACCCTCATATTATGGATCCAAGGTCTTCGGAGCAGCGTATTGTACCTCATGTCACCTTCGATCACATGGAACTTCGTTTCCTGGATAGTTCCGGCCACATTCACTGGCAGCATGATTTCCCCTTTGGTGGTTTCACTCATCATGTTGAAACCGTTGAGCACTCGAGCTGCAGGCACGATTTGATCCTGAAGGCTGAGCTGCTCCACGACCCTTGATCGAATAATATTCACCGAGCTAGCTGGATCAACCAACACACATTTAACTTAAATTTTATTCATAAGGACAGATATTACCAATGCGTTGTTGTGAGGCTGTTCGATCCTTTCTGCATCATCATCGTTGAAAGATAAGGTATCTTCTGGTAAGTAGTCCCGGGTACGCTTCTCTCTTGTAATTGTAACTTTGGTGCGCTTAAATGTCGGACCCTAAGGAATATTGACCCCACCGACGATCATATGAATCACATGCTACGGTTTCTCCTGTTCGTTTTTCCTGTTTGCGTCCTTATCTCTGAAGTGATTTTTTGCTCGGTCTCTCAAGAACTCTCGAACATGACCTTCGTTGAATAAACGGGCTACCTCATCCCTTAATTGTCTGCAGTCTTCGGTTCTGTGACCATGGGTTCCATGGTACTTGCACATTTGATTTGGATTCTTTTGAGCTGGATAGGTCTGCAGGGGTTTGGGCCACATAGTATCCTTAATTCATCCAATGGCTGACACAATACCTGAAGCATCGACTCTAAAGTTATATTCCGATAACTGTGGTGCTTCCTTAGGCTCGACATGTTTATCGAAGCCACTTTTACTCATGAGCCCTCGAGAATTTTGACCTCGATCATTCCTTCGATCATTTCGAACAGGATTATGTCCCAGTCCGTTATTTCTACGATCTGCACTATATGGTTGGTATCGATCTTTGTTCGATCAGGGCTCTCTATTGATGTCTCTTTGAATCTTGCCTTCGGATCTATTTACCATGGAACCTGACGGGGCTCCCAACTAATCATCCTTGACCCTGATCTTTGATTGGTATCGATTATGCACATCGGCTCAGGTCACCGCTAGATATTCAATCAAATTCTGCTTTAGATGTCGTGACACTATCGAACTTCACTTGTTCAAATCCTGAGTAAAGTCTTGGACAGCCCAATCATGGGTAATCGGGGGTAGGTCCATGCACTCCATCTGAAATCGAGATACAAATTCCCTTAGCATTTCATTATCCTTTTGTCTCACTTTGAAGAGGTCCGACTTCCTAGTCACGACCTTTATTGCTCCGGCATGCGCCTTAACGAATGAATCGGCAAGCATGGCAAAAGAGTCAATGGAGTTGGGCAGCAAATTGTGGTACCATATCATTGCCTCCTTCGATAAAGTTTCTCCAAATCTTTTCAACAGAACAGATTCAATTTCATCATCTTATAAGTCATTTCCTTTTATTGTGCATGTATAAGAAGTAACATGCTCGTTAGGATCAGTGGTTCCATTGTACTTGGGAATTTCTGGCATGCGAAATTTCTTCGGAATGGGCTTCGGAGCCGCACTTAGTGGGAAAGGCTTCTGCACCAACTTTTTCGAATCCAAACCCTATAGAATTGGGGGTGCGTACAGTATTTGATCAACCTGGGAGTTGTACATCTCTACCTTTTTATCATTAGCCTTGATCTTTTTTTCTCCCGATTCAATCCGTTTAGTGAGCTCCTCGAGCATCTTCATGATGGCGTGATCAGTTCTCGATCCATTATCATTCAATTTCTCCTGTGCAGGTTCAACTCTATGAGCAACTCCATGTGATGTATCGAGTTCGATTCTGCTTAGAGATTTTGGAGTTGCACTATCGCGGCCTGCTGAGTTTGTAGCATGTCAAATATCATTCGAAGGCTAATTCCGCCTTCTTTACCATTTTGTGCGTTCTGGTCGGCTGTCCGGGCGTCTCTGCAGACACTATTTTCAAGGTCGGCGCCTAAATCTCCACTAATAGCTACATGAGAACTGACATCAATCGGATCTACGGCCTGTGGTGCTTTCAGGATTGATTGGATGCACTTCGTTTACCGGGGCAACTACGTGTTTGTTTTTGCCATGAAGACCAAGGTCGGTATCAGTATGAGTGTGTACTACTTGAGAATTCGACATGTTGATTCCTGAAATAAGAAATACTTACGAGAAAAAGTGTAAAAGCAGTGTGTGTTATGAAGGTTAAAATATTAAGCAATCACTATTATCCTTAGCCCCACGGTGGGCGACAAACTGTTTACCCTAAAAAGCAAGTAACAATTAAACTTGTAATGTGGTATTAAGGATATGTAATTTCACCAAATACCAATTGATAAAAGTAAAGATAAATGATATAAATTGACAACAATACAAAGTAAACCAGTGTTTGGTCAATGCCCTCGAGCTAATAAACCCTCATGCTTGGCAAAGTAAGAACAGTTAAAGAGCAGCAAGTTGATGAGCAAAGATAGAAATATTATATTACTTTGATATTCATGAATGTGAGGTCTTTACAAATGATGGGGACTCCCCTTTATATACTAAAGGAATCCTAATTATGGTACAATTCTAATTACGAAAGTAAATCCCATGATTGGTACAAATAACCGCCCTTGATTAGATTTCTTCCGGAATTTCTGTCGTGATCTTCGATCGGTTACGGATATCTCACCTTTCCGTTATTGCACTTCACTCGAAGTCGGTCATACTTAATCTCGATTGCTGCCGGCCTCGGTCTCAATGGACACTTTGATCTTTAGACTCGATTCCTCGTCTTCGAGCTCAGGGTCTGATTCATTATGAGGCTACCCCCGATGCAACTCCCTTGTTTCGATCAAATAGTACACACTGGTTTATGGTTGATATTATCTAAACATTACATCAAAGGTCTGATGGTAGGCTAGAATCACGTGTTTTAGTCGTAATTTGCACTCTAATTATAGCATTTTATTTGTACTTGAGCTTAAATATTAGTGTATTGCACTTATTATGTGTGTTATCCCTTGTAGGAAGTGATTTCGAGTAAAAAAGATAATTTGGAACTAATTCGAACAATATGGAGCTTTGAAGTCTGAGTAAAAGCCCAAGGAAGATCACGTTTGGGGGTCGAGGACCAAGTTTGGATGTCAAAAAGTGAGAAAACAAAATTACTCTAAGAAAATTGCACACCGCCCCGCACCATGCGTAGCGGGGTGCGGGACACTAGTGCAAAATTCCTGCAGAGTGGAAAAAATAAGTCTCTAAACTTCTCCATTAATGCCCCGAATGGGGCGGCGCATGGCGCGGCTGTGTGATTTTCTCAAAATATTTGTCCTGTTTCGGCTTGGAAAGGGTAAATTCATCCGGGTTCATACCTACATGGTATAAATACACCAAAAACATATTTTTGAAGGGACTTTTGACCTTGGAACCTTTGGGAGAGCATTGGAGGCTACAAGACATGATCATCTTCCCATCAATTCAATACTAGAGTTTGGATTGTAAAGTTAGATTGATGCTTTCTTATTCTTCAATTATAATTGTGATGACTTCCTCCGTGAGTATGGATTATTTTGCCCTAGGATTTGACGGATATGGTATTTTGATAAATATTTGTGGATTTTAATTCTAGTTCGTGCTTGAATTTGTTTATGGAGTTTGAATTGTTGCAACTTTATTTGTCATGTTATTTAATCAAAAAGGGAATATCTTGGTGATTATCTTTGCATTATTTTGTTTGATTTAATTTATTGATTCTCTTAAGCAATCGAAAGAGCTTGTTGAATTGTTGATTGAATCAAGTTAGGAGAATATTCGAGAGATGTTTTCCTAAGGACTAATCCATTAACGCATGCTTGCACACTTTACAATGCTTATATTCGTTCAACTTTTAGAGTTAAAATTTAATCGAGAGAAGAGTCTTGACTACACGTTTGAACTAATCATCGAGTGAATTCGTAAGAATCGTTAGAATTTTTGAGTGAATTAAACTGGAGTTAAATCCCAAATAGTTATCTTGCACCTATCATGTTAAACCCCTATTCCTCACTTTGATAAGAAACTGACTTTGCTAATCTCGAGTTCTTTGCAGTCAATTGTGAACTACTTTACTTTAGTAGTTAATCATAGTTCGTAATCATTCCAAATCAAGTTTTGATGATCCTGAATAGTAAAAATTGCACGAGGCACCCTATTTGGTCGTCCCCATTTAACCTATACCCATTTTTTTAAAACTTTTAACTTGTACCCAATATTTAAATAACTTCAGCCCCCTTTCTCCTCCTCCTGCTCCTCCTTCGTTTTCTTCTTCAAGTTACAAAACAGTCACACCTCCTTTTTACAACACCCCAGAAGGGTATAAAGGGAGTTTTTTCCAATTTAAGTGACAATCGAAACAGGATTATTTTATTTAAAATTCAGAGTCGCCACTTGGGATAATTTATAGTGTCCCAAGTCACCGATTTTAAATCTCGAATCGAGGAAAGATTGACTCTGTTTTACATTCTACGAACACAGAAATCCGGACAAGAAATTTTGTTAACCCAGGAGAAGGTGTTAGGCATTCTCAGGTTTCGTGATTTTAGCACGGTCGCTCAACTGTTATTATTGGCCTAATTATCTGATTAATTGCATGTTTTAAACCTACGTGCATTTTTTAACTCTTTTAACCGCTTTTAATATTTTTATGACAATTCAAGGATATTTAAAACACATCGTAAGCCGCGCTACATAAAATGTACTCGTGGTTCATGATACGCTTTATTTAACCTTGTTAGAAATTGGAGTCGGGTCATATGAAATGTACACCCGAGCCCCTTTAATCTAATCTGACGTAGTTCAGTTGATGAATAGCAACCTAATTTCTATACTGTGACAAAATAATGTTCAGCTATAACCAATTCAAGTAAACGCGAGCAGATAACCGAGCGAGCAAATTCAAAATCACGGAGAATAATTACGGAAACAACGGGATCGCATCACCAAACAAATAATTAGCACTAAGCTCGAATAAAACAAATAGAGAATGAAAGAGTTGACCTCAATATAGTCGGAAAATTGATCGTTTCATTGTTTTGAACTCATAAATGTGACAAACCGCAGACGGACCTCAACTTGGCACCGCAAAACTCAAACAAACCCGGATTCAGCCCCAAACGAGCTCAACCAATGAACTTCCGACATTAAAACTCCAACTCATTTTCTGTTTTGATTTTGCTCTTTTTGAAATGATATTAAATCAAAAAACCAAGACATCTTAGTATTTTCTTCATTACAATAATCATATCAATCCATTTCAGTATTCCATTTGTGCACATCAGTTGTCACCGCATAAATACAAAGGGACATGAAAAGTGGCTACGTATGCAAAATCAGCAGAAGTAGTAAAGAAGAACCTAATAGAATAGACTAAAGTGAGCTCTCTTCAGTTAAAAATTTCCCTCTGAGCAACATACACAAGAGACATCGACGCTGAAACAGAACTAGGGCGGAACCTCCTCAAACCCTCTGTTTTTTCTCGGTTTTTACACGGCTCTGAGAATTTTGTTGAAGAATCTCAAGCTGCTTAGACGAGAGTGTGAAAATTTCAACCCATTGAGTCGATTTGAGGCTGATTAACGAACCCCTATTTTGGTCGTCCTTCCCAGCCCCATTATTTTATTTTCGCGTGAGTCTGTGTACGTATGTTATATTGTTGAGGGTGACAAAGATGAGAGAAGATGGTGGTCGTTTGGTTGAAGAAGCAGAACGATGGGGTGTACGTTTCCTAGAGAAGACGACATGGGGGGAGTCTTTTTTTTGTTAGAAAAACGGCGCTGCCAACTTTTAGGCCTTAGGGATCTTCCAGCCTAGCGTCCCCTGTCACGACCCAAACTGAAGGGCCATGACTAGCACCCGACCACACTTGCCGAGCACCAACGTACATTTCATCTAACCTTCATTATTATCTTTTAAGGCTGACGAGATCAATATAAATGGTAGACCTAGATCATGGACAACCAGCAATAAAATATGATGGCATGCATATACATAGCAGGGGATGACCAGACAATCAAGAAACTACATATAAGGTATGAGCTACCACGCTACTATGAAAGACTATACAACAAAACTAGCCGACAAGGCATACCAAACTATACATAAGCCGACACCTGTCTATGAGCCTCTAAAAGAACATAAGTGTTGCAACATAGCCGGAACAGGGCCCCGACATACCCATAATGTCTATAACAAAAATTGCATACCAAGACCAAGGCAAGTCCGGAGAAGGGATCTCGCCAATCACCGCTGATCTACTGTGGTGGGGGAGCTGTACCTGCCTGTCTATCAGGACCTGCAGCACGACATGCAGCGTCCACAAAATAAAAGGACGTCAGTACGAATAAAGTACTGAGTATGTAAGGCAAGGAACCATAAATACGATCAGTAATGTAAGCAAGGATAGAGAATATACAACCTGTAACATCTTAGTACCTCTGAGGGCTACTTACATGAAATGCATGATACATATGTATAAATACATAAACCTTTAAAGCATTCGCCTCTGTGGGCATCATCATCATCATATCGTACCCGGCCATAATAGGCTCGGTAGAATCATACCCGGCCACGTGGAGCTCGGTAAAACCCAACTGATCAGTGGTTGCACAATAGGTGCCGTACCCGGCCAACTATAGCGTGGCTCGGTAGAGTAAAATAGATACATATATATAATGCATGCTCGACTCATGGAATCACATTCTAAACCTTTCGGAGTGACGTAAGGTCGGTATCCTCTGTACACGTTATTAGGAATAAGTCTTCACTATGAACCTTATAAGATTCAGGAAGTATGAACAACATTGATAACATAAGAATAAGAGAAGCAACATTAACATCAATCGTTCCATAAGAGGGAAAACAATGTAAGTACTGCTAGCTTCTAAGAGTAGAGTATCTTTGGAAGCTCGTTCATTACATTATGTACAATCGGAGTCGTGCAAAAGAAGGAAAGGGATAGCCTCACATACCTTGTATATACTGCCCCAATCTCAAGCTATGCAATTGTCAAAACTCCTTAGTCTACAATAAGAGAAATGATACTATCGTTATCATTTAAGCGTCATAACTATTATGTATCGACCACAACCTATTTTACGGTGAAACGGACAGCACCTCCCCTATATATATGACCTCACACCATTCAAAACAATCACCAAACAGCCCAAACATCATCAATAATAAACATATTGAGCCTCCCAAAATAGTCCACACACAGCCTAATCACTCCATACATACGACGACCACCGTAGTCGTGTCAAACAACCTGGAAATGTTACGAATAACTATCAGCCCATAAACCTACATATATATGGTGTTTCTCCACACCCTTCCTCCTCCAAAACTCCACAAGATAGTAGTAAAATACGCATCCCAACAACAACGCAAAACAGTCCACAAAACAATAACACTACTACCAAACCTTTCGATATATATCTCACAAGTTCTAGCTTCAATGGCTTAGCCGCAACTTGGATAATCTTAAATACATATAGAGTAAGAGGTTCCTTACCTTTATACAGAAAGAACAACTCCAATTTGACCTTAAATTTCCAAGAAATATCCCTCCAATGCTGCCACAACAACAAAAAAATGAAACTAGCGATCAATTAGTGTTTTTCGGCACTAGAATCACTTTAGAAGGCTTGAAATCACCTAGGATTAATATTAAGAACATTAGGGAATATTTACAAAACATATACCCTTTAAAACAACCTCCCACACGAGTTGGAACGACATAAAAATGAGCAACAACAAGAAGAACAAGAGACTTACTAGCGCCACGGAATTCCCGACACTTGATTTGTGTTGTTTGCCCTTTTTTTTGGGTCTTGAATCTTGAGAGAACCTTGAGAGGATGTTCCTAGGGTTCTAAGTTCTGAAAATAGTGAAAATAAATGACTAAAAACGGGTTGTGGTCATCCTATATAAGTCCAAATATCTTAAACCGACTTAGTGGGCCCCATAGAGAGGTGCTTGGCGCAGTCTCGGGAAAACGCAAATATCTCTCTACTCCGAGGTCGTATCGATGAACGGTTTAATGCGTTGGAAACTAGACTCATAGATATTTAATTTGGTGGGTAGATCACCCCGTAATTCCTTGTAAATTATGAGAAAAGATTAGAAATATTTGACCTAATGTTTAAGTAAAATTATGAACCTAAGTTGCGACAACTTTTGTCGACTTCTGTTTCATAACTCGTTTGACTTCAAGACTTATGATACGGATATTATATGATTAAAATACCTAAATAAATGACCTCTTGAGTGTATTAAGCACCGCTAGATTACCTGAAAATACGAGTTACAATATCCTTGATTCGTTTAACTTCTAATATTGGTTAATCACCCTTATACACTCTTGTATCACTTAAGACCAATAGGATTGACTTCTTATCATCTCAAAGATAATTCCTTCTTGGATTTATGTTAACTAATATATGGCATGAACTAACACATGTGGATATGGGTTGTAACACCCTCCCCCCTTAGGAACATTCGTCCTCGAATGTAAGGGTTTATGGGGAGTTTAAATCATCGTGGATTCCAATGGAAATTTCCGATCAATTTTCCCCTATAAAATGGTCACTAGCAAAACTTGCAAGTAATTAAGCCCAACATATGGTTTCACAAGTCTACACAAAGCATTATGCGTATTTACATTATCTACATATCACCATTTTGTATTAAGGAGGAGTATTCTCAAATTATTGCTTACCTCATAGAGCCGTTTCTTCTTCCAATGTATCCTGTCTTTCACCAGCATCCTTGTTATCTTCATTCTGGAATAAGTAAGGGTATTTAGACTTCATCTCCTCTTCTACTTCCCATGTCATTTCTTCCATATTTTTGTTCCTCCACAATACTTTGATGGAAGCTACATCTTTTGTTCTCAGCTTGCGGACTTGTCGATCTAATATCGCCACTGGCACTTCTTCATATGATAGGTCCTCTGTAACTTGTACATCTTTGATAGGGACGAATCGAGAAGGGTCTCCAATACATTTTCTCAACATAGATACATGGAATACCGGGTGGACAAATTCCAATTCGGATGGCAATTCTAACTCATAAGCAACCTGTCCAATCCGTCGAAGAATTTTATGTCACGACCCAAACTGAAGGGCCATGACTAGCACCCGACCACACTTGCCGAGCACCAACGTACATTTCATCTAACCTTCATTATTATCTTTTAAGGCTGACGAGATCAATATAAATGGTAGACCTAGATCATGGACAACCAGCAATAAAATATGATGGCATGCATATACATAGCAGGGGATGACCAGACAATCAAGAAACTACATATAAGGTATGAGCTACCACGCTACTATGAAAGACTATACAACAAAAACTAGCCGACAAGGCATACCAAACTATACATGAGCCGACACCTGTCTATGAGCCTCTAAAAGAACATAAGTGTTGCAACATAGCCGGAACAGGGCCCCGACATACCCATAATGTCTATAACAAAAATTGCATACCAAGACCAAGGCAAGTCCGGAGAAGGGATCTCGCCAATCACCGCTGATCTACTGTGGTGGGGGAGCTGTACCTGCCTGTCTATCAGGACCTGCAGCACGACATGCAGCGTCCACAAATAAAAGGACGTCAGTACGAATAAAGTACTAAGTATGTAAGGCAAGGAACCATAAATACGATCAGTAATGTAAGCAAGGATAGAGAATATACAACCTGTAACATCTTAGTACCTCTGAGGGCTACTTACATGAAATGCATGATACATATGTATAAATACATAAACCTTTAAAGCATTCGCCTCTGTGGGCATCATCATCATCATATCGTACCCGGCCATAATAGGCTCGGTAGAATCGTACCCGGCCACGTGGAGCTCGGTAAAACCCAACTGATCAGTGGTTGCACAATAGGTGCCGTACCCGACTAACTATAGCGTGGCTCGGTAGAGTAAAATAGATACATATATATAATGCATGCTCGACTCATGGAATCACATTTTAAACCTTTCGGAGTGACGTAAGGTCGGTATCCTCTGTACACGTTATTAGGAATAAGTCTTCACTATGAACCTTATAAGATTCAGGAAGTATGAACAACATTGATAACATAAGAATAAGAGAAGCAACATTAACATCAATCGTTCCATAAGAGGGAAAACAATGTAAGTACTGCTAGCTTCTAAGAGTAGAGTATCTTTGGAAGCTCGTTCATTACATTATGTACAATCGGAGTCGTGCAAAAGAAGGAAAGGGATAGCCTCACATACCTTGTATATACTGCCCCAATCTCAAGCTATGCAATTGTCAAAACTCCTTAGTCTACAATAAGAGAAACGATACTATCGTTATCATTTAAGCGTCATAACTATTATGTATCGACCACAACCTATTTTACGATGAAACGGACAGCACCTCCCCTATATATATGACCTCACACCATTCAAAACAATCACCAAACAGCCCAAACAACATCAATAATAAACATATTGAGCCTCCCAAAATAGTCCACACACAGCCTAATCACTCCATACATACGACGACCACTGTAGTCGTGTCAAACAACCTGGAAATGTTACGAATAACTATCAGCCCATAAACCTACATATATATGGTGTTTCTCCACACCCTTCCTCCTCCAAAACTCCACAAGATAGTAGTAAAATACGCAGCCCAACAACAACGCAAAACAGTCCACAAAACAATAACACTACTACCAAACCTTTCGATATATATATCTCACAAGTTCTAGCTTCAATGGCTTAGCCGCAACTTGGATAATCTTAAATACATATAGAGTAAGAGGTTCCTTACCTTTATACAGAAAGAACAACTCCAATTTGACCTTAAATTTCCAAGAAATATCCCTCCAATGCTGCCACAACAACAAAAAAATAAAACTAGCGATCAATTAGTGTTTTTCGGCACTAGAATCACTTTAGAAGGCTTGAAATCACCTAGGATTAATATTAAGAACATTAGGGAGTATTTACAGAACATATACCCTTTAAAACAACCTCCCACACGAGTTGGAACGACACAAAAATGAGCAACAACAAGAAGAACAAGAGACTTACTAGCGCCACGGAATTCCCGACACTTGATTTGTGTTGTTTGCCCTTTTTTGGGTCTTGAATCTTGAGAGAACCTTGAGAGGATGTTCCTAGGGTTCTAAGTTCTGAAAATAGTGAAACGAAATGACTAAAAACGGGTTGTGGTCATCCTATATAAGTCCAAATATCTTAAACCGACTTAGTGGGCCCCATAGAGAGGTGCTTGGCGCAGTCTCGCGAAAACGCGAATATCTCTCTACTCCGAGATCGTATCGATGAACGGTTTAATGCGTTGGAAACTAGACTCATATATCTCTAATTTTGTGGGTAGATCACCCCATAATTCCTTGTAAATTATGAGAAAAGATTAGAAACATTTGACCTAATGTTTAAGAAAAATTATGAACCTAAGTTGCGACAACTTTTGTCGACTTTTGTTTCATAACTCGTTTGACTTCAAGACTTATGATACGGATATTATATGATTAAAATACCTTAATAAATGACCTCTTGAGTGTATTAAGCACCGCTAGATTACCTGAAAATACGAGTTACAACATCCTTGATTCGTTTAACTTCTAATATTGGTTAATCACCCTTATACACTCTTGTATCACTTAAGACCAATAGGATTGACTTCTTATCATCTCAAAGATAATTCCTTCTTGGATTTATGTTAACTAATATATGGAATGAACTAACACATGTGGATATGGGTTGTAACACCCTCCCCCCCTTAGGAACATTCGTCCTCGAATGTAAGGGTTTAGGGGGAGTTTAAATCACCGTGGATTCCAATGGAAATTTCCGATCAATTTTCCACTAAAAAATGGTCACTAGCAAAACTTGCAAGTAATTAAGCCCAACATATGGTTTCACAAGTCTACACAAAGCATTATGCGTATTTACATTATCTACATATCACCATTTTGTATTAAGGAGGAGTATTCTCAAATTATTGCTTACCTCATAAAGCCGTTTCTTCTTCCAATGTATCCTGTCTTCCACCAGCATCCTTGTTATCTTCATTCTGGAATAAGTAAGGGTATTTAGACTTCATCTCCTCTTCTACTTCCCATGTCATTTCTTCCATATTTTTGTTCCTCCACAATACTTTGACGGAAGCTACATCTTTTGTTCTCAGCTTGCGGACTTGCCGATCTAATATCGCCACTGGCACTTCTTCATATGATAGGTCCTCTGTAACTTGTACATCTTTGATAGGGACGACTCGAGAAGGGTCTCCAATACATTTTCTCAACATAGATACATGGAATACCGGGTGGACAAATTCCAATTCGGATGGCAATTCTAACTCATAAGCAACCTGTCCAATCCGTCGAAGAATTTTATACGGCCCGATATACCTTGGACTCAGCTTACCTTTCTTCCCAAAACGCATAATACCCTTCATTGGTGAGATCCTCAGGAAAACCCAATCACCAACCTCAAACTCTAGATCACGACGTCGGACATCAGAATAAGATTTTTGCCTGCTTTGTGCCGTCCTCAATCGCTCCTGTATCACTTTCACCTTCTCAATAGCTTGGTGAATCAAATCTGGCCCATATAATTCTGTTTCACCGACTTCGAACCATCCAACTGGTGATCTACATCTCCTCCCGTATAGTGCCTCGTATGGGGCCATTTTAATACTGGAATGGTAGCTATTGTTATAGGCGAATTCTATGAGTGGAAGATGATCATCCCAATTCCCTTAAAATCTAGAACACATGCTCGTAGCATATCTTCCAGTGTCTGAATGGTACGTTCAGCCTGTCCGTCAGTCTGCGGATGAAATGCAGTGCTGAGATTTACTTGTGTGCCTAAACCCTTCTGGAAAGACCTCCAAAAGTTAGCCGTAAATTGAGCTCCTCGGTCTGATATAATAGATATGGGCACACCATGAAGCCTAACAATCTCCTTGATATACAACTTCGCATAATCTTCAGCCGTGTAAGTTGTCTTCACTGGCAGAAAATGGGCACATTTTGTAAGTCGATCAATTATCACCCAGATGGAGTCAAACTTATGATAAGAGCGAGGTAATCCAATAATGAAGTCCATATTAATCACCTCCCACTTCCAGGTCGGAATCTCTATATTTTGAAGCAATCCACCAGGTTTCTGATGTTCTATCTTTACTTGTTGACAATTGGGACACTGGGCCACAAATTCTGCAATAGACTTCTTCATATTATCCCACCAATACTGCTCCTTGACATCATGATACATCTTTGTCGAGCCGGGATGGATGGAATATCGGGATTGATGAATCTCATTCATAATCTTCTCTCGCAACCCTGCCACATTAGGCACACACAATCGGCTCTGGTATCTCAGTGCCCCATCTTTTCCGATCCCAAAAGCCATACTTTTACACTGTTGAATGCTTTCTCTTAATCGTACTAAGATAGGATCTTCATATTGTCGTGCTTTTACCTCGGCTACCAAAGATGATTCTGATGTATTCTGTACAGTAACACCTCCGTCATCAGAGTCTAACAATCTGATTCTCATATTGGCTAGCTGATGAAGCTCTTTAATCAACCCCCATCTACCCGCCTCAATATGTACTAAGCTTCCCATTGATTTACGGCTGAGAGCATCTGCCACAACATTGGCTTTACCGGGATGATACAATATCTCGACGTCGTAGTCTTTCAATAATTCAAGCCACCTACGCTGCCTCAAATTCAACTCTTTCTTCTTGAAGATGTATTGTGAACTCTTTTGATCTGTGTAGATGTCAACATGGACGCCGTATAAGTAGTGCCGCCATATCTTCAAAGCATATATTACTGCAGCCAATTCCAAATCATGGGTTGGATAATTCTTTTCATGCTTCTTCAATTGTCTTGATGCATAAGCAATCACATTCCCATGCTGCATCAATACGCACCCAAACCTATACCTGAGGCATCACAATATACCACATAATCTTCTGTTCCTTCAGGAAGAGTGAGCACTGGTGCAGATGTCAATCGATTCTTCAGCTCCTGAAAACTACGTTCACAAGTGTCAGACCACTGGAATTTGGTAGCTTTTTGTGTTAACTTAGTCAATGGTGATGATATAGAGGAAAATCCTTCTACAAACCGCCTATAATATCCTGCTAGTCCTAGGAAGCTGCGGACTTCTGATGGTGTTGTAGGTCTCGGCCAATTCTTTACTGCATCGATCTTCTGAGTGTCGACACTAATACCCTCATCAGATATCACATGGCCAAGGAATGCTACTGAGTTCAGCCAGAATTCACATTTGGAGAGCTTAGCATATAACTTACGATCCTGAAGCGTCTGTAATACTATCCGCAAGTGGCCCGCGTGTTCCGCCTCCGAACGAGAATACACTAGAATGTCATCAATGAATACAATCACGAACACATCAAGATAGGGCCTGAATATAGTATTCATGAGATCCATAAAAGCTGCTGGGGCATTTGTTAGCCCGAACGACATCACCAAGAACTCAAAGTGCCCATATCTTGTCCGGAAGGCCGTCTTTGGAATATCTTTCTCCCTAACCCTTACCTGATGATACCCTGAACGTAAATCAATCTTGGAGAAATACTTGGCACCCTGGAGTTGGTCAAACAGGTCATCAATTCTTGGAAGTGGATACTTGTTCTTTATAGTAGACTTATTCAACTGTCGATAGTCGATACACATCCGTAACGACCCGTCTTTCTTCCGCACGAATAGGACTGGTGCACCCCAAGGTGAAGTGCTAGGCCTAATAAAGCCCTTATCCAGCAAGTCCTTCAACTGCACCTTCAACTCTCGCAACTCTGCCGGGGCCATTCTGTATGGAGGAATAGAGATCGGTTGAGTGTCAGGTAACACATCAATGCTAAACTCAATCTCCCTTTCAGGAGGAAGGCCTGGGAGTTCATCTGGGAAAACATCTGGGAATTCGTTGACCACAGGGATTGATTGTAAAGTAGGCGGTTTCGCCTCCACATCCCTAACGCGAACGAGATGATAAATGTAACCTTTTGAGATCATTTTCCTTGCCTTAAGATAGGAAATAAACCTACCTTTCAGTGTAGCAATGTTCCCTTTCCATTCAATGACGGGTTCACCCGGAAATTGGAACCTAACCATCTTCGTACGACAGTCAACATTTGCATAGCATGAGGCCAACCAGTCCATTCCCATTATCACATCAAAATCAACCATTTCTAACTCAAATAAATTTTGCCGAGGTTTGACGACTACAAATCATCACAGTGCAACCTCTATATACCCTTCTAGCAATCACAGAATCTCCTATCGGAGTAGATACCGCGAGGGGTTTACTTATCAATTCAGGTTCAATGCCAAACTTATTAGCCACAAAGGGTGTAACATATGATAATGTAGATCCCGGATCAATCAACGCATATACATCATAAGAAAACACAGATATAATACCTGTAACAACATCTGGAGACGACTCGAGATCCTGTCGACCTACTAGAGCATAGGTTCGATTTTGAGCACCACTCGAACTCGGCACTGCACCTCTACCCCTACCACGACCTGTCGACTGCTGAAAACCCCGTGCTGGAGGTCGAACTGATGAGGAAGAACCAGACACAGATCCAGTCGGCTGAGCCATACCATCACCTCCTCTATTAGGACAATCCCGCATCATATGGCCAGGCTGCCCGCACGAATAGCATGCATCAGAACCTCGACGACACAGTCCAAAGTGGGCCTTGCCGCACTGATCACAATGTGGTGTTGGGGGTCTCATCTGACTAGTATCCCTGTGATGTTGCGAGCCAGATGCCCGCGAACTCTGACCTGGACCAGAATAGGATCGATCATATCGAGGCCTCTGAAACTGTGGAGGAGCACTAGCTACAGGTGGCGCCGAACTCCTCGAAAACTGTGGCCTGATGCGGCCTCTGAAGTCATCAGAATACCCTGCAAATCTCGCCCTCTTATGCTGGCCTCTATCCTGCTCCCTAACTGCCCTCTGCTGGCGCTTACGATCCTCTAGGGTCTGGGCATAAGCTTGAATACGGGAAATATCCATGTCCTCCACCAAGGAGGCTGTCGTACACTCATTTATCAGATGTGGTCCCAACCCATTCACGAACATATGCACCCTATCACTCATCTCGGCCACCATATGGGGAGCATACCTTGCCAAAGAATCAAACTGCATACTGTACTCTCGTACACTCATATTACCTTGTCTAAGGTTCAAGAACTTATCAGCTCTAGCTCGTCGTATCTCAACTGGCAAGTAGTGACGAAGAAAGGCCTCAGAAAATTCCTTCCACACAGCTGGAGGAGGGTTCGGACCCCTGGATCTCTCCCAACTATCATACCAGAGAACCGCTAAATCCCGTAGCCGATAAGAAGCCAACTCTACTGTCTCTGTATCACTAACATGCATAACACGAAGTGTACGATGAACCTGGTCAATAAACGTCTGTGGGTCCTCCTTGGGGTCTGATCCGGTAAACACTGGAGGGTCTAAATTAATAAAATCACGAACTTTTGTACTAACTGGTTTCTCAGCAGCACCTGTATTCTGCCTCTGAGCCTGAGCAGCTACCAAGCTAGTCAATAACTGCAAAGCACTCCGCATATCCTGGTCTGGAGTGTCAGACGAAGGAACTGGAGGCGCTGGGTGCCTTCTAATATCCTCTGGAGGAGATGGAGTAGATGAGGTATGAGAGGGCATCTCACTTTGAGCCTCACTTTGTCCTGCTCTGACTTGGGGCACCTGACTGGTACCCTCTCCCGTTGCTGTATCAAGCCACCTACTAATCGTTTGCTTCCTAGTCGAAGGCATCACTGAAAAAAAACAAGGTGAATATTAGAGATAAACACTTACGACTCAACTCTACGCACGATCTAGATTCAGGAAGAAGGTAACAACCCTAGATGTCATGTAGCCTCCTGATTATAAATGTGGCGCGCTACACATCCATAATCAAGACTCTACTAGACACGGCTCATAGACAACCCCTAGGACAGACTTGCTCTGATACCAAGTTTGTCACGACCCAAACTGAAGGGCCATGACTAGCACCCGACCACACTTGCCGAGCACCAACGTACATTTCATCTAACCTTCATTATTATCTTTTAAGGCTGACGAGATTAATATAAATGGTAGACCTAGATCATGGACAACCAGCAATAAAATATGATGGCATGCATATACATAGCAGGGGATGACCAGACAATCAAGAAACTACATATAAGGTATGAGCTACCACGCTATTATGAAAGACTATACAACAAAAACTAGCCGACAAGGCATACCAAACTATACATGAGCCGACACCTGTCTATGAGCCTCTAAAAGAACATAAGTGTTGCAACATAGCCGGAACAGGGCCCCGACATACCCATAATGTCTATAACAAAAATTGCATACCAAGACCAAGGCAAGTCCGGAGAAGGGATCTCGCCAATCACCGCTGATCTACTGTGGTGGGGGAGCTGTACCTGCCTGTCTATCAGGACCTGCAGCACGACATGCAGCGTCCACAAATAAAAGGACGTCAGTACGAATAAAGTACTGAGTATGTAAGGCAAGGAACCATAAATACGATCAGTAATGTAAGCAAGGATAGAGAATATACAACCTGTAACATCTTAGTACCTCTGAGGGCTACTTACATGAAATGCATGATACATATGTATAAATACATAAACCTTTAAAGCATTCGCCTCTGTGGGCATCATCATCATCATATCGTACCCGGCCATAATAGGCTCGGTAGAATCGTACCCGGCCACGTGGAGCTCGGTAAAACCCAACTGATCAGTGGTTGCACAATAGGTGCCGTACCCGGCCAACTATAGCGTGGCTCGGTAGAGTAAAATAGATACATATATATAATGAATGCTCGACTCATGGAATCACATTTTAAACCTTTCGGAGTGACGTAAGGTCGGTATCCTCTGTACACGTTATTAGGAATAAGTCTTCACTATGAACCTTATAAGATTCAGGAAGTATGAACAACATTGATAACATAAGAATAAGAGAAGCAACATTAACATCAATCGTTCCATAAGAGGGAAAACAATGTAAGTACTGCTAGCTTCTAAGAGTAGAGTATCTTTGGAAGCTCGTTCATTACATTATGTACAATCGGAGTCGTGCAAAAGAAGGAAAGGGATAGCCTCACATACCTTGTATATACTGCCCCAATCTCAAGCTATGCAATTGTCAAAACTCCTTAGTCTACAATAAGAGAAACGATACTATCGTTATCATTTAAGCGTCATAACTATTATGTATCGACCACAACCTATTTTACGATGAAACGGACAGCACCTCCCCTATATATATGACCTCACACCATTCAAAACAATCACCAAACAGCCCAAACAACATCAATAATAAACATATTGAGCCTCCCAAAATAGTCCACACACAGCCTAATCACTCCATACATACGACGACCACTGTAGTCGTGTCAAACAACCTGGAAATGTTACGAATAACTATCAGCCCATAAACCTACATATATATGGTGTTTCTCCACACCCTTCCTCCTCCAAAACTCCACAAGATAGTAGTAAAATACGCAGCCCAACAACAACGCAAAACAGTCCACAAAACAATAACACTACTACCAAACCTTTCGATATATATCTCACAAGTTCTAGCTTCAATGGCTTAGCCGCAACTTGGATAATCTTAAATACATATAGAGTAAGAGGTTCCTTACCTTTATACAGAAAGAACAACTCCAATTTGACCTTAAATTTCCAAGAAATATCCCTCCAATGCTGCCACAACAACAAAAAAATGAAACTAGCGATCAATTAGTGTTTTTCGGCACTAGAATCACTTTAGAAGGCTTGAAATCACCTAGGATTAATATTAAGAACATTAGGGAGTATTTACAGAACATATACCCTTTAAAACAACCTCCCACACGAGTTGGAACGACACAAAAATGAGCAACAACAAGAAGAACAAGAGACTTACTAGCGCCACGGAATTCCCGACACTTGATTTGTGTTGTTTGCCCTTTTTTGGGTCTTGAATCTTGAGAGAACCTTGAGAGGATGTTCCTAGGGTTCTAAGTTCTGAAAATAGTGAAAAGAAATGACTAAAAACGGGTTGTGGTCATCCTATATAAGTCCAAATATCTTAAACCGACTTAGTGGGCCCCATAGAGAGGTGCTTGGCGCAGTCTCGCGAAAACGCGAATATCTCTCTACTCCGAGATCGTATCGATGAACGGTTTAATGCGTTGGAAACTAGACTCATAGATCTTTAATTTTGTGGGTATATCACCCCGTAATTCCTTGTAAATTTTGAGAAAAGATTAGAAATATTTGACCTAATGTTTAAGTAAAATTATGAACCTAAGTTGCGACAACTTTTGTCGACTTTTGTTTCATAACTCGTTTGACTTCAAGACTTATGATACGGATATTATATGATTAAAATACCTTAATAAATGACCTCTTGAGTGTATTAAGCACCGCTATATTACCTGAAAATACGAGTTACAACATCCTTGATTCGTTTAACTTCTAATATTGGTTAATCACCCTTATACACTCTTGTATCACTTAAGACCAATAGGATTGACTTCTTATCATCTCAAAGATAATTCCTTCTTGGATTTATGTTAACTAATATATGGAATGAACTAACATATGTGGATATGGGTTGTAACATTTTATACGGCCCGATATACCTTGGACTCAGCTTACCTTTCTTCCCAAAAATGCATAATACCCTTCATTGGTGAGATCCTCAGGAAAACCCAATCACCAACCTCAAACTCTAGATCACGACGTCGGACATCAGAATAAGATTTTTGCCTGCTTTGTGCCGTCCTCAATCGCTCCTGTATCACTTTCACCTTCTCAATAGCTTGGTGAATCAAATCTGGCCCATATAATTCTGTTTCACCGACTTCGAACCATCCAACTGGTGATCTACATCTCCTCCTGTATAGTGCCTCGTATGGGCCATTTTAATACTGGAATGGTAGCTATTGTTATAGGCGAATTCTATGAGTGGAAGATGATCATCCCAATTCCCCTTAAAATCTAGAACACATACTCGTAGCATATCTTCCAGTGTCTGAATGGTACGTTCAGCCTGTCCGTCAGTCTGCGGATGAAATGCAGTGCTGAGATTTACTTGTGTGCCTAAACCCTTCTGGAAAGACCTCCAAAAGTTAGCCGTAAATTGAGCTCCTCGGTCTGATATAATAGATATGGGCACACCATGAAGCCTAACAATCTCCTTGATATACAACTTCGCATAATCTTCAGCCGTGTAAGTTGTCTTCACTAGCAGAAAATGGGCACATTTTGTAAGTCGATCAATTATCACCCAGATGGAGTCAAACTTATGATAAGAGCGAGGTAATCCAATAATGAAGTCCATATTAATCACCTCCCACTTCCAGGTCGGAATCTCTATATTTTGAAGCAATCCACCGGGTTTCTGATGTTTTATCTTTACTTGTTGACAATTGGGACACTGGGCCACAAATTCTGCAATAGACTTCTTCATATTATCCCACCAATACTGCTCCTTGACATCATGATACATCTTTGTCGAGCCGGGATGGATGGAATATCGGGATTGATGAATCTCATTCATAATCTTCTCTCGCAACCCTGCCACATTAGGCACACACAATCGGCTCTGGTATCTTAGTGCCCCATCTTTTCCGATCCTAAAAGCCATACTTTTACACTGTTGAATGCTTTCTCTTAATCGTACTAAGATAGGATCTTCATATTGTCGTGCTTTTACCTCGGCTACCAAAGATGATTCTAATGTATTCTGTACAGTAACACCTCCGTCATCAGAGTCTAACAATCTGATTCTCATATTGGCTAGCTGATGAAGCTCTTTAATCAACCCCCATCTACCCACCTCAATATGTACTAAGCTTCCCATTGATTTACGGCTGAGAGCATCTGCCACAACATTGGCTTTACCGGGATGATACAATATCTCGACGTCGTAGTCTTTCAATAATTCAAGCCACCTACGCTGCCTCAAATTCAACTCTTTCTGCTTGAAGATGTATTGTAAACTCTTGTGATCTGTATAGATGTCAACATGGACGCCGTATAAGTAGTGCCGCCATATCTTCAAAGCATATATTACTGCAGCCAATTCCAAATCATGGGTTGGATAATTCTTTTCATGCTTCTTCAATTGTCTTGATGCATAAGCAATCACATTCCCACGCTGCATCAATACGCACCCCAAACCTATACCTGAGGCATCACAATATACCACATAATCTTCTGTTCCTTCAGGAAGAGTGAGCACTGGTGCAGATGTCAATCGATTCTTCAGCTCCTGAAAACTACGTTCACAAGTGTCAGACCACTGGAATTTGGTAGCTTTTTGTGTTAACTTAGTCAATGGTGATGATATAGAGGAAAATCCTTCTACAAACCGCCTATAATATCCTGCTAGTCCTAGGAAGCTGCGGACTTCTGATGGTGTTGTAGGTCTCGGCCAATTCTTTACTGCATCGATCTTCTGAGTGTCGACACTAATACCCTCATCAGATATCACATGGCCAAGGAATGCTACTGAGTTCAGCCAGAATTCACATTTGGAGAGCTTAGCATATAACTTACGATCCTGAAGCGTCTGTAATACTATCCGCAAGTGGCCCGCGTGTTCCGCCTCCGAACGAGAATACACTAGAATGTCATCAATGAATACAATCACGAACACATCAAGATAGGGCCTGAATATAGTATTCATGAGATCCATAAAAGCTGCTGGGGCATTTGTTAGCCCGAACGACATCACCAAGAACTCAAAGTGCCCATATCTTGTCCGGAAGGCCGTCTTTGGAATATCTTTCTCCCTAACCCTTACCTGATGATACCCTGAACGTAAATCAATCTTGGAGAAATACTTGGCACCCTGGAGTTGGTCAAACAGGTCATCAATTCTTGGAAGTGGATACTTGTTCTTTATAGTAGACTTATTCAACTGTCGATAGTCGATACACATCCGTAACGACCCGTCTTTCTTCCGCACGAATAGGACTGGTGCACCCCAAGGTGAAGTGCTAGGCCTAATAAAGCCCTTATCCAGCAAGTCCTTCAACTGCACCTTCAACTCTCGCAACTCTGCCGGGGCCATTCTATATGGAGGAATAGAGATCGGTTGAGTGTCAGGTAACACATCAATGCTAAACTCAATCTCCCTTTCAGGAGGAAGGCCTGGGAGTTCATCTGGGAAAACATCTGGGAATTCGTTGACCACAGGGATTGATTGTAAAGTAGGCGGTTTCGCCTCCACATCCCTAACGCGAACGAGATGATAAATGTAACCTTTTGAGATCATTTTCCTTGCCTTAAGATAGGAAATAAACCTACCTTTCGGTGTAGCAATGTTCCCTTTCCATTCAATGACGGGTTCACCCGGAAATTGGAACCTAACCATCTTCGTACGACAGTCAACATTTGCATAGCATGAGGCCAACCAGTCCATTCCCATTATCACATCAAAATCAACCATTTCTAACTCAAATAAATTTGCCGAGGTTTGACGACTACAAATCATCACAGTGCAACCTCTATATACCCTTCTAGCAATCACAGAATCTCCTATCGGAGTAGATACCGCGAGGGGTTTACTTATCAATTCAGGTTCAATGCCAAACTTATTAGCCACAAAGGGTGTAACATATGATAATGTAGATCCCGGATCAATCAACGCATATACATCATAAGAAAACACAGATATAATACCTGTAACAACATCTGGAGATGACTCGAGATCCTGTCGACCTACTAGAGCATAGGTTCGATTTTGAGCACCACTCGAACTCGGCACTGCACCTCTACCCCTACCACGACCTGTCGACTGCTGAAAACCCCGTGCTGGAGGTCGAACTGATGAGGAAGAACCAGACACAGATCCAGTCGGCTAAGCCATACCATCACCTCCTCTATTAGGACAATCCCGCATCATATGGCCAGGCTGCCCGCACGAATAGCATGCATCAGAACCTCGACGACACAGTCCAAAGTGGGCCTTGCCGCACTGATCACAATATGGTGTTGGGGGTCTCATCTGACTAGTATCCCTGTGATGTTGCGAGCTAGATGCCCGCGAACTCTGACCTGGACCAGAATAGGATCGATCATATCGAGGCCTCTGAAACTGTGGAGGAGCACTAGCTACAGGTGGCGCCGAACTCCTCGAAAACTATGGCCTGATGCGGCCTCTGAAGTCATCAGAATACCCTGCAAATCTCGCCCTCTTATGCTGGCCTCTATCCTGCTCCCTAACTGCCCTCTGCTGGCGCTTATGATCCTCTAGGGTCTGGGCATAAGCTTGAATACGGGAAATATACATGCCCTCCACCAAGGAGGCTGTCGTACACTCATTTATCAGATGTGGTCCCAACCCATTCACGAACATATGCACCCTATCACTCATCTCGGCCACCATATGGGGAGCATACCTTGCCAAAGAATCAAGCTGCATACTGTACTCTCGTACACTCATATTACCTTGTCTAAGGTTCAAGAACTTATCAGCTCTAGCTCGTCGTATCTCAACTGGCAAGTAGTGACGAAGAAAGGCCTCAGAAAATTCCTTCCACACAGCTGGAGGAGGGTTCGGACCCCTGGATCTCTCCCAACTATCATACCAGAGAACCGCTAAATCCCGTAGCCAATAAGAAGCCAACTCTACTGTCTCTGTATCACTAACATGCATAACACGAAGTGTACGATGAACCTGGTCAATAAACGTCTGTGGGTCCTCCTTGGGGTCTGATCCGGTAAACACTGGAGGGTCTAAATTAATAAAATCACGAACTCTTGTACTAACTGGTTTCTCAGCAGCACCTGTATTCTGCCTCTGAGCCTGAGCAGCTACCAAGCTAGTCAATAACTGCAAAGCACTCCGCATATCCTGGTCTGGAGTGTCAGACGAAGGAACTGGAGGCGCTGGGTGCCTTCTAATATCCTCTGGAGGAGATGGAGTAGATGAGGTATGAGAGGGCATCTCACTTTGAGCCTCACTTTGTCCTGCTCTGACTTGGGGCACCTGACTGGTACCCTCTCCCGCTGCTGTATCAAGCCGCCTACTAATCGTTTGCTTCCTAGTCGAAGGCATCACTGAAAAAAAATAAGGTGAATATTAGAGACAAACACTTACGACTCAACTCTACGCACGATCTAGATTCAGGAAGAAGGTAACAACCCTAGATGTCATGTAGCCTCCTGATTATAAATGTGGCGCGCTACACATCCATAATCAAGGCTCTACTAGACACGGCTCATAGACAACCCCTAGGACAGACTTGCTCTGATACCAAGTTTGTCACGACCCAAACTGAAGGGCCATGACTAGCACCCGACCACACTTGCCGAGCACCAACGTACATTTCATCTAACCTTCATTATTATCTTTTAAGGCTGACGAGATCAATATAAATGGTAGACCTAGATCATGGACAACCAGCAATAAAATATGATGGCATGCATATACATAGCAGGGGATGACCAGACAATCAAGAAACTACATATAAGGTATGAGCTACCACGCTACTATGAAAGACTATACAACAAAAACTAGCCGACAAGGCATACCAAACTATACATGAGCCGACACCTGTCTATGAGCCTCTAAAAGAACATAAGTGTTGCAACATAGCCGGAACAGGGCCCCGACATACCCATAATGTCTATAACAAAAATTGCATACCAAGACCAAGGCAAGTCCGGAGAAGGGATCTCGTCAATCACCGCTGATCTACTGTGGTGGGGGAGCTGTACCTGCCTGTCTATCAGGACCTGCAGCACGACATGCAGCGTCCACAAATAAAAGGACGTCAGTACGAATAAAGTACTGAGTATGTAAGGCAAGGAACCATAAATACGATCAGTAATGTAAGCAAGGATAGAGAATATACAACCTGTAACATCTTAGTACCTCTGAGGGCTACTTACATGAAATGCATGATACATATGTATAAATACATAAACCTTTAAAGCATTCGCCTCTGTGGGCATCATCATCATCATATCGTACCCGGCCATAATAGGCTCGGTAGAATCGTACCCGGCCACGTGGAGCTCGGTAAAACCCAACTGATCAGTGGTTGCACAATAGGTGCCGTACCCGGCCAACTATAGCGTGGCTCGGTAGAGTAAAATAGATACATATATATAATGCATGCTCGACTCATGGAATCACATTCTAAACCTTTCGGAGTGACGTAAGGTCGGTATCCTCTGTACACGTTATTAGGACTAAGTCTTCACTATGAACCTTATAAGATTCAGGAAGTATGAACAACATTGATAACATAAGAATAAGAGAAGCAACATTAACATCAATCGTTCCATAAGAGGGAAAACAATGTAAGTACTGCTAGCTTCTAAGAGTAGAGTATCTTTGGAAGCTCGTTCATTACATTATGTACAATCGGAGTCGTGCAAAAGAAGGAAAGGGATAGCCTCACATACCTTGTATATACTGCCCCAATCTCAAGCTATGCAATTGTCAAAACTCCTTAGTCTACAATAAGAGAAATGATACTATCGTTATCATTTAAGCGTCATAACTATTATGTATCGACCACAACCTATTTTACGGTGAAACGGACAGCACCTCCCCTATATATATGACCTCACACCATTCAAAACAATCACCAAACAGCCCAAACATCATCAATAATAAACATATTGAGCCTCCCAAAATAGTCCACACACAGCCTAATCACTCCATACATACGACGACCACCGTAGTCGTGTCAAACAACCTGGAAATGTTACGAATAACTATCAGCCCATAAACCTACATATATATGGTGTTTCTCCACACCCTTCCTCCTCCAAAACTCCACAAGATAGTAGTAAAATACGCAGCCCAACAACAACGCAAAACAGTCCACAAAACAATAACACTACTACCAAACCTTTCGATATATATCTCACAAGTTCTAGCTTCAATGGCTTAGCCGCAACTTGGATAATCTTAAATACATATAGAGTAAGAGGTTCCTTACCTTTATACAGAAAGAACAACTCCAATTTGACCTTAAATTTCCAAGAAATATCCCTCCAATGCTGCCACAACAACAAAAAAATGAAACTAGCGATCAATTAGTGTTTTTCGGCACTAGAATCACTTTAGAAGGCTTGAAATCACCTAGGATTAATATTAAGAACATTAGGGAGTATTTACAGAACATATAACCTTTAAAACAACCTCCCACACGAGTTGGAACGACACAAAAATGAGCAACAACAAGAAGAACAAGAGACTTACTAGCGCCACGGAATTCCCGACACTTGATTTGTGTTGTTTGCCCTTTTTTTGGGTCTTGAATCTTGAGAGAACCTTGAGAGGATGTTCCTAGGGTTCTAAGTTCTGAAAATAGTGAAAAGAAATGACTAAAAACGGGTTGTGGTCATCCTATATAAGTCCAAATATCTTAAACCGACTTAGTGGGCCCCATAGAGAGGTGCTTGGCGCAGTCTCGGGTAAACGCGAATATCTATCTACTCCGAGATCGTATCGATGAACGGATTAATGCGTTGGAAACTAGACTCATAGATATTTAATTTTGTGGGTAGATTACCCCGTAATTCCTTGTAAATTATGAGAAAAGATTAGAAACATTTGACCTAATGTTTAAGTAAAATTATGAACCTAAGTTGCGACAACTTTTGTCGACTTCTGTTTCATAACTCGTTTGACTTCAAGACTTATGATACGGATATTATATGATTAAAATACCTTAATAAATGACCTCTTGAGTGTATTAAGCACCGCTAGATTACCTGAAAATACGAGTTACAACATCCTTGATTCATTTAACTTCTAATATTGGTTAATCACCCTTATACACTCTTGTATCACTTAAGACCAATATGATTGACTTCTTATCATCTCAAAGATAATTCCTTCTTGGATTTATGTTAACTAATATATGGCATGAACTAACACATGTGGATATGGGTTGTAACATCCCCCTTCTTTTAGCTGCTAGGTTTTTTTTATATCTCTAGGCTGCTTTTTGGTCTTGTATTTTTGTCTTTTTGCTCTTAGGTCCTTAGGCTCTATCAGATTTTTAGGCGTTGGTCTATCTTTTTGTATTATTTCGGCTGATGTATCTTAGAGTCTAGGTTAGTTTTTGTAAGGTTTTTTTAGGTTAAGGGGTATAGTTATAGCCTAGGAATTATGGGCTAGGTCCGAAAATTAGGCTTAAAATGGGTTGTTTGAGCCCAAATTTTATTCTCTCCCCGCGAACGAGACTAAAATACAGTCCCATTTATTAAATAGTCCTACTTAAGTAAAATAACTGTTAAAATAAGACTGACCGTTAAAACAAAACTATTTTTTGGTATTTTTCGAGATTAAAAATGACTACAAAACATTAATGAAACTATTTTTTTAATTTTCATTTTCTTGTAATAAAATAAAGTAAAAGAGTCAAAATTAGTTTAAATAGTGATATTAGGCCTAAATTAAATATTTACATGCTAAAATATAAAAAATCTTGGGGAGAGTCAAAAATCACATGTCTACAGCTACCCCTCTTTGACTGGAAATACGAGGAGTTTTCAGACAAAGAACGACTAGACAGGTTTTTTTATCCGACCCTTATTTGGAGAGACCAAAACTAAGAGGAAGGAGAATGTGGCCAAGCCCTGGTATCTGAGCTACCTACATATCCTTGGCTATAAAGGAATTAGGCAACGTGTAGTTTAGAAGTGAGTGAAATGATGGAGTATACCGAGGTGGAGAGCCGGTCGAGGTATCGTTCCGTCGAGGTTCCAGTTCGCGGTCCTGTTATTACATCAAAAATCAAAAAATGAAAAAGACTAACTACGCCTGTCAACTATGAGTTACAAGATTCCTATCTATAAGTCTTCTGAAGCTTAATCTTAAGTCTTAAATGGTTTTTCATGCAGACTTTAGATTTGAACCTTGGCGCTTGTTAGCTACAAGTGCTAGTTCATTCTTCTTCTTCAGCTTTTCGGATCAAAACCGGACACCACACCATGCTTTTGACTTCGGTCATGTCTTGAGCAGCTCGCATCTTTCATCAACTTCTGCATTTGGATTCACTTCTTGCCTTTCTCTTTATTTGTTCTTCTGGATTGTGACTAACTTCTGTTCATCACCTCGGACTGTTGACTCGCATTCTTGCTGCGAGCTTCTTTTGTTGCTAACTTGAATTGCATTCTGAAATGAATTCCTTTAATCTTCAGGCGGGGGCCTGATTGCCAACACTTGAACTGTATTCCCGTGTTCTTCAGGTGGGCGCCTGATTGCCGAAGTTTGAACTATCTCTCTTTGAAACTTGAATGGCTTTCCCTCCAAACTTGACCTATTTTCCCTTGAAACCTGTGCTGTCTTCCTTTGAAATTTGAATTGCTTTCCCTTTGTTCTCCAGGTGAGCACCTGATTACCAACATTTGAATTATACTCCTTCCCTCTGAAACTTGAATTATTTTTTCATTGTTCTTCAGGTGGGCTCCTGATTTCCAACATATGAACTGTTTTTCCTCGAAACTTGAACTGCTTCCCTTTGTTCTCTAGGTGGGAGCCTGATTACCAACATTTGAATTGTCTTCCTTTCCTACGAAACTTGCCTTGTTTCCCCTTTGTTTTTTAGGTGAGCTCCTGATTACTGAACTTGAACTTGTCTTCCTTGAAACTTGAATTGTTTCCCTTTGTTCTCCAGGTGGGTGCCTGTTTACTAACATTTGAATTGTTTTCCCTTTTTTCTCCAGGTGGGTGCTTGATTACCAACCCTTGTACTGCTTTTCCCTCGAAACTTGACTCGTTTTCCCTTTGTTCTCCAAGTGGACTCCTGATTGCTGAACTTGAATTGCTTTCCCTTTGTTCTTCAGGTGGGCTCCTGATTTTCAACACTTGAACTGCTTTCCCTTTGTTCTCCAGGTGGGCTCCTGATTTCCGACACTCGAACTGCTTTCCTTTTGTTCTACAAGTGGGCTCCTAATTACCAACATTTGAATTGCTTTCCCTTTGTTCTCCAGGTGGGCGCCTGATTACCAACCCTTGTACTGCTTTTCCCTCGAAACTTGACTCGTTTTCCCTTTGTTCTCCAGGTGGGCTCCTGATTGCTAAACTTGAATTGCTTTTCCTTTGTTCTCTAGGTGGGATCCTGATTTCCAACACTTGAACTACTTTCCCTTTGTTCTCCAAGTGGGCTCCTGATTTCCGACACTTGAACTGTTTTCCCTTTGTTCTCCAGGTGGGCTCCTGATTTCCAGCACTTGAACTGCTTTCCCTTTTGTTCTCCAGGTGGGCTCCTGATTTTCGACACTTGAACTGCTTTCCCTTTGAAACTTGACTCATTTTCCCTTTGTTCTCCAGGTGGGATCCTGATTGCTGAACTTGAATTGCTTTCCCTTTGTTCTCCACTTGCGCTCCTGATTTCCAACACTTGAACTGCTTTCCTTTTGTTCTCCAGGTGAGCTCCTGATTTCCGACACTTGAACTACTTTCCCTTTGTTCTCCAGGTGGGCTCCTGATTTCCAACACTTGAACTACTTTCCATTTGTTCTCTAGGTGGGCTCCTGATTTCCGACACTTGAACTGTTTTCCCTTTGTTCTCCAAGTGGGCTCCTGATTTTCAACACTTGAATTGTTTCTCCTCGAAACTTGAACTGCTTCCCTTTGTTCTCCAGGTGGGCTCCTAATTACCAACACTTGAATTGCCTTCTCTTTGTTCTCCAGGTGGGCTCCTGATTTATAACACTTGAATTGCTTTCCCTTTGTTCTCCAGGTGGGCTCCTGATTACCAACACTTGAATTGCTTTTCCCTTTGTTCTCCAGGTGAGCTTCTGATTACCAACACTTGAATTGTTTTTCCTTTGTTCTCCAGGTGGGCTCCTGATTACCAAAACTTGAGTTGTTTTTCCATTTGTTCTCCATGCAGGCTCCTGATTACCAACACTTGACTTGCTTTCCCTTTGTTCTCCAGGTGGTCTCTTGATTACCAACACTTGAATTGCTTTCCCTTTGTTCTCCAGGTGGGCTCTTGATTACCGATACTAGAATTGCTTTCCCTTGGAACTTAATTTGTTTTCCATCTGTTCTCCAGGCGGGCTCTTGATTGCTGAACTTGAACTACTTCCTCTTGCGACTGTTTTTCCTTTGAATTGTCTTCCCTTGTCTTTCCAGGTGGGTGCCTGATTGCTGAACCTGAATTGTCCTCATCTTGAAACTGCTTTCCTTTTGAACTATCTTCCCTTGTTTCTCCAGGTGGGTGCCTGATTGCTTGAGCTTTAACCCTTACATTCGAGGACGAATGTTCCTAAGGGGGGGAGGGTGTTACAACCCATATCCACATGTGTTAGTTCATGCCATATATTAGTTAACATAAATCCAAGAAGGAATTATCTTTGAGATGATAATAAGTCAATCCTATTGGTCTTAAGTGATACAAGAGTGTATAAGGGTGATTAACCAATATTAGAAGTTAAACGAATCAAGGATGTTGTAACTCGTATTTTCAGGTAATCTAGCGGTGCTTAATACACTCAAGAGGTTATTTATTAAGGTATTTTAATCATATAATATCCGTATCATAAGTCTTGAAGTCAAACGAGTTATGAAACAAAAGTCGACAAAAGTTGTCGCAACTTAGGTTCATAATTTTACTTAAACATTAGGTCAAATGTTTCTAATCTTTTCTCATAATTTACAAGGAATTATGGGGTGATATACCCACAAAATTAAAGATCTATGAGTCTAGTTTCCAACGCATTAAACCGTTCATCGATACGATCTCGGAGTAGAGAGATATTCGCGTTTTCGCGAGACTGCGCCAAGCACCTCTCTATGGGGCCCACTAAGTCGGTTTAAGATATTTGGACTTATATAGGATGACCACAACCCGTTTTTAGTCATTTCTTTTCACTATTTTCAGACCTTATAACCCTAGGAACATCCTCTCAAGGTTCTCTCAAGATTCAAGACCCAAAAAAGGGCAAACAACACAAATCAAGTGTCGGGAATTCCGTGGCGCTAGTAAGTCTCTTGTTCTTCTTGTTGTTGCTCATTTTTGTGTCGTTCCAACTCGTGTGGGAGGTTGTTTTAAAGGGTATATGTTCTGTAAATACTCCCTAATGTTCTTAATATTAATCCTAGGTGATTTCAAGCCTTCTAAAGTGATTCTAGTGCCGAAAAACACTAATTGATCGCTAGTTTCATTTTTTTTTTTGTGGCAGCATTGGAGGGATATTTCTTGGAAATTTAAGGTCAAATTGGAGTTTTTCTTTCTGTATAAAGGTAATGAACCTCTTACTCTATATGTATTTAAGATTATCCAAGTTGCGGCTAAGCCATTGAAGCTAGAACTTGTGAGATATATATCGAAAGGTTTGGTAGTAGTGTTATTGTTTTGTGGACTGTTTTGCGTTGTTGTTGGGCTGCGTATTTTACTACTATCTTGTGGAGTTTTGGAGGAGGAAGGGTGTGGAGAAACACCATATATATGTAGGTTTATGGGCTGATAGTTATTCGTAACATTTCCAGGTTGTTTGACACGACTACAGTGGTCGTCGTATGTATGGAGTGATTAGGCTGTGTGTGGACTATTTTGGGAGGCTCAATATGTTTATTATTGATGTTGTTTGGGCTGTTTGGTGATTGTTTTGAATGGTGTGAGGTCATATATATAGGGGAGGTGTTGTCCGTTTCATCGTAAAATAGGTTGTGGTCGATACATAATAGTTATGACGCTTAAATGATAACGATAGTATCGTTTCTCTTATTGTAGACTAAAGAGTTTTGACAATTACATAGCTTGAGATTGGGGCAGTATATACAAGGTATGTGAGGCTATCCCTTTCCTTCTTTTGCACGACTCCGATTATACATAATGTAATGAACGAGCTTCCAAAGATACTCTACTCTTAGAAGCTAGCAGTACTTACATTGTTTTCCCTCTTATGGAACGATTGATGTTAATGTTGCTTCTCTTATTCTTATGTTATCAATGTTGTTCATACTTCCTGAATCTTATAAGGTTCATAGTGAAGACTTAGTCCTAATAACGTGTACAGAGGATACCTACCTTACGTCACTCCGAAAGGTTTAGAATGTGATTCCATGAGTCGAGCATGCATTATATATATGTATCTATTTTACTCTACCGAGCCACGCTATAGTTGGCCGGGTACGGCACCTATTGTGCAACCACTGATCAGTTGGGTTTTACCGAGCTCCACGTGGCCGAGTACGATTCTACCGAGCCTATTATGGCCGGGTACGATATGATGATGATGATGCCCACAGAGGCGAATGCTTTAAAGGTTTATGTATTTATACATATGTATCATGCATTTCATGTAAGTAGCCCTCAGAGGTACTAAGATGCTACAGGTTGTATATTCTCTATCCTTGCTTACATTACTGATCGTATTTATGGTTCCTTGCCTTACATACTCAGTACTTTATTCGTACTGACGTCCTTTTATTTGTGGACGCTGCATGTCGTGCTGCAGGTCCTGATAGACAGGCAGGTACAGCTCCCCCACCACAGTAGATCAGCGGTGATTGGCGAGATCCCTTCTCCGGACTTGCCTTGGTCTTGGTATGCAATTTTTGTTATAGACATTATGGGTATGTCGGGGCCCTGTTCCGGCTATGTTGCAACACTTATGTTCTTTTAGAGGCTCATAGACAGGTGTCAGCTCATGTATAGTTTGGTATGCCTTGTAGGCTAGTTTTTGTTGTATAGTCTTTCATAGTAGCGTGGTAGCTCATACCTTATATGTAGTTTCTTGATTGTCTGGTCATCCCCTGCTATGTATATTCATGCCATCATATTTTATTGCTGGTTGTCCATGATCTAGGTCTACCATTTATATTGATCTCTTTAGCCTTAAAAGATAATAATGAAGGTTAGATGAAATGTACGTTGGTGCTCGGCAAGTGTGGTCGGGTGCTAGTCATGGCCCTTCAGTTTGGGTCGTGACAAACTTGGTATCAGAGCAAGTCTGTCCTAGGGGTTGTCTATGAGCCGTGTCTAGTAGAGTCTTGATTATGGATGTGTAGCGCGCCACATTTATAATCAGGAGGCTACATGACATCTAGGGTTGTTACCTTCTTCCTGAATCTAGATCGTGCGTAGAGTTGAGTCGTAAGTGTTTGTCTCTAATATTCACCTTGTTTTTTTTCAGTGATGCCTTCGACTAGGAAGCAAACGATTAGTAGGCGGCTTGATACAGCAGCGGGAGAGGGTACCAGTCAGGTGCCCCAAGTCAGAGCAGGACAAAGTGAGGCTCAAAGTGAGATGCCCTCTCATACCTCATCTACTCCATCTCCTCCAGAGGATATTAGAAGGCACCCAGCGCCTCCAGTTCCTTCGTCTGACACTCCAGACCAGGATATGCGGAGTGCTTTGCAGTTATTGACTAGCTTGGTAGCTGCTCAGGCTCAGAGGCAGAATACAGGTGTTGCTGAGAAACCAGTTAGTACAAGAGTTCGTGATTTTATTAATTTAGACCCTCCAGTGTTTACCGGATCAGACCCCAAGGAGGACCCACAGACGTTTATTGACCAGGTTCATCGTACACTTCGTGTTATGCATGTTAGTGATACAGAGACAGTAGAGTTGGCTTCTTATCGGCTACGGGATTTAGCGGTTCTCTGGTATGATAGTTGGGAGAGATCCAGGGGTCCGAACCCTCCTCCAGCTGTGTGGAAGGAATTTTCTGAGGCCTTTCTTCGTCACTACTTGCCAGTTGAGATACGACGAGCTAGAGCTGATAAGTTCTTGAACCTTAGACAAGGTAATATGAGTGTGCGAGAGTACAGTATGCAGTTTGATTCTTTGGCAAGGTATGCTCCCCATATGGTGGCCGAGATGAGTGATAGGGTGCATATGTTCATGAATGGGTTGGGACCACATCTAATAAATGAGTGTACGACAGCCTCCTTGGTGGAGGGCATGGATATTTCCCGTATTCAAGCTTATGCCCAGACCCTAGAGGATCGTAAGCGCCAGCAGAGGGCAGTTAGGGAGAAGGATAGAGGCCAGCATAAGAGGGCGAGATTTGCAGGGTATTCTGATGACTTTAGAGGCCGCATCAGGCCACAGTTTTTGAGGAGTTCGGCGCCACCTGTAGCTAGTGCTCCTCCACAGTTTCAGAGGCCTCGATATGATCGATCCTATTCTGGTCCAGGTCAGAGTTCGCGGGCATTTAGCTCGCAACATCACAGGGATACTAGTCAGATGAGACCCCCAACACCACATTGTGATCAGTGCGGCAAGGCCCACTTTGGACTGTGTCGTCGAGGTTCTGATGCATGCTATTCGTGCGGGCAGCCTGGCCATATGATGCGGGATTGTCCTAATAGAGGAGGTGATGGTATGGCTCAGCCGACTGGATCTGTGTCTGGTTCTTCCTCATCAGTTCGACCTCCAGCACGGGGTTTTCAGCAGTCAACAGGTCGTGGTAGGGGTAGAGGTGCAGTGCCGAGTTCGAGTGGTGCTCAAAATCGAACCTATGCTCTAGTAGGTCGACAGGATCTCGAGTCGTCTCCAGATGTTGTTACAGGTATTATATCTGTGTTTTCTTATGATGTATATGCGTTGATTGATCCGGGATCTACATTATCATATGTTACACCCTTTGTGGCTAATAAGTTTGGCATTGAACCTGAATTGATAAGTAAACCCCTCGCGGTATCTACTCCGATAGGAGATTCTGTGATTGCTAGAAGGGTATATAGAGGTTGCACTGTGATGATTTGTAGTCGTCAAACCTCGGCAAATTTATTTGAGTTAGAAATGGTTGATTTTGATGTGATAATGGGAATGGACTGGTTGGCCTCATGCTATGCAAATGTTGACTGTCGTACGAAGATGGTTAGGTTCCAATTTCCGGGTGAACCCGTCATTGAATGGAAAGGGAACATTGCTACACCGAAAGGTAGGTTTATTTCCTATCTTAAGGCAAGGAAAATGATCTCAAAAGGTTACATTTATCATCTCGTTCGCGTTAGGGATGTGGAGGCGAAACCGCCTACTTTACAATCAATCCCTGTGGTCAACGAATTCCCAGATGTTTTCCCAGATGAACTCCCAGGCCTTCCTCCTGAAAGGGAGATTGAGTTTAGCATTGATGTGTTACCTAACACTCAACCGATCTCTATTCCTCCATACAGAATGGCCCCGGCAGAGTTGCGAGAGTTGAAGGTGCAGTTGAAGGACTTGCTGGATAAGGGCTTTATTAGGCCTAGCACTTCACCTTGGGGTGCACCAGTCCTATTCGTGCAGAAGAAAGACGGGTCGTTACGGATGTGTATCGACTATCGACAGTTGAATAAGTCTACTATAAAGAACAAGTATCCACTTCCAAGAATTGATGACCTGTTTGACCAACTCCAGGGTGCCAAGTATTTCTCCAAGATTGATTTACGTTCAGGGTATCATCAGGTAAGGGTTAGGGAGAAAGATATTCCAAAGACGGCCTTCCGGACAAGATATGGGCACTTTGAGTTCTTGGTGATGTCGTTCGGGCTAACAAATGCCCCAGCAGCTTTTATGGATCTCATGAATACTATATTCAGGCCCTATCTTGATGTGTTCGTGATTGTATTCATTGATGACATTCTAGTGTATTCTCGTTCGGAGGCGGAACACGCGGGCCACTTGCGGATAGTATTACAGACGCTTCAGGATCGTAAGTTATATGCTAAGCTCTCCAAATGTGAATTCTGGCTGAACTCAGTAGCATTCCTTGGCCATGTGATATCTGATGAGGGTATTAGTGTCGACACTCAGAAGATCGATGCAGTAAAGAATTGGTCGAGACCTACAACACCATCAGAAGTCCGCAGCTTCCTAGGACTAGCAGGATATTATAGGCGGTTTGTAGAAGGATTTTCCTCTATATCATCACCATTGACTAAGTTAACACAAAAAGCTACCAAATTCCAGTGGTCTGACACTTGTGAACGTAGTTTTCAGGAGCTGAAGAATCGATTGACATCTGCACCAGTGCTCACCCTTCCTGAAGGAACAGAAGATTATGTGGTATATTGTGATGCCTCAGGTATAGGTTTGGGGTGCGTATTGATGTAGCGTGGGAATGTGATTGCTTATGCATCAAGACAATTGAAGAAGCATGAAAAGAATTATCCAACCCATGATTTGGAATTGGCTGCAGTAATATATGCTTTGAAGATATGGCGGCACTACTTATACGGCGTCCATGTTGACATCTACACAGATCACAAGAGTTTACAATACATCTTCAAGCAGAAAGAGTTGAATTTGAGGCAGCGTAGGTGGCTTGAATTATTGAAAGACTACGACGTCGAGATATTGTATCATCCCGGTAAAGCCAATGTTGTGGCAGACGCTCTCAGCCGTAAATCAATGGGAAGCTTAGTACATATTGAGGCAGGTAGATGGGGGTTGATTAAAGAGATTCATCAGCTAGCCAATATGAGAATCAGATTGTTAGACTCTGATGACGGAGGTGTTACTGTACAGAATACATCAGAATCATCTTTGGTAGCCGAGGTAAAAGCACGACAATATGAAGATCCTATCTTAGTACGATTAAGAGAAAGCATTCAACAGTGTAAAAGTATGGCTTTTAGGATCGGAAAAGATGGGGCACTGAGATACCAGAGCCGATTGTGTGTACCTAATGTGGAAGGGTTGCGAGAGAAGATTATGAATGAGATTCATCAATCCCGATATTCCATCCATCCCGGCTCGACAAAGATGTATCATGATGTCAAGGAGCAGTATTGGTGGGATAATATGAAGAAGTCTATTGCTGAATTTGTAGCCCAGTGTCCCAATTGTCAACAAGTAAAGATAGAACATCAGAAACCCGGTGGATTGCTTCAAAATATAGAGATTTCGACCTGGAAGTGGGAGGTGATTAATATGGACTTCATTATTGGATTACCTCGCTCTTATCATAAGTTTGACTCTATCTGGGTGATAATTGATCGACTTACAAAATGTGCCCATTTTCTGCCAGTGAAGACAACTTACGCGGCTGAAGATTATGCAAAGTTGTATATCAAGGAGATTGTTAGGCTTCATGGTGTGCCCATATCTATTATATCAGATCGAGGAGCTCAATTTACGGCTAACTTTTGGAGGTCTTTCCAGAAGGGTTTAGGCACACAGGTAAATCTCAGCACTGCATTTCATCCGCAGACTGACGGACAGGCTGAACGTACCATTCAGACACTGGAAGATATGCTACGAGCATGTGTTCTAGATTTTAAGGGGAATTGGGATGATCATCTTCCACTCATAGAATTCGCCTATAACAATAGCTACCATTCCAGTATTAAAATGGCCCCATACGAGGCACTATACGGGAGGAGATGTAGATCACCAGTTGGATGGTTCGAAGTCGGTGAAACAGAATTATATGGGCCAGATTTGATTCACCAAGCTATTGAGAAGGTGAAAGTGATACAGGAGCGATTGAGGACGGCACAAAGCAGGCAAAAATCTTATTCTGATGTCCGACGTCGTGATCTAGAGTTTGAGGTTGGTGATTGGGTTTTCCTGAGGATCTCACCAATGAAGGGTATTATGCGTTTTGGGAAGAAAGGTAAGCTGAGTCCAAGGTATATCGGGCCGTATAAAATTCTTCGACGGATTGGACAGGTTGCTTATGAGTTAGAATTGCCATCCGAATTGGAATTTGTCCACCCGGTATTCCATGTATCTATGTTGAGAAAATGTATTGGAGACCCTTCTCGAGTCGTCCCTATCAAAGATGTACAAGTTATAGAGGACCTATCATATGAAGAAGTGCCAGTGGCGATATTAGATCGGCAAGTCCGCAAGCTGAGAACAAAAGATGTAGCTTCCGTCAAAGTATTATGGAGGAACAAAAATATGGAAGAAATGACATGGGAAGCAGAAAAGGAGATGAAGTCAAAATACCCTTACTTATTCCAGAATGAAGATAACAAGGATGCTGGTGGAAGACAGGATACATTGGAAGAAGAAACGGCTCTATGAGGTAAGCAATAATTTGAGAATACTCCTCCTTAATACAAAATGGTGATATGTAGATAATGTAAATACGCATAATGCTTTGTGTAGACTTGTGAAACCATATGTTGGGCTTAATTACTTGCAAGTTTTGCTAGTGACCATTTTATAGGGGAAAATTGATCGGAAATTTCCATTGGAATCCACGATGATTTAAACTCCCCATAAACCCTTACATTCGAGGACGAATGTTCCTAAGAGGGGAGGGTGTTACAACCCATATCCACATGTGTTAGTTCATGCCATATATTAGTTAACATAAATCCAAGAAGGAATTATCTTTGAGATGATAATAAGTCAATCCTATTGGTCTTAAGTGATACAAGAGTGTATAAGGGTGATTAACCAATATTAGAAGTTAAACGAATCAAGGATGTTGTAACTCGTATTTTCAGGTAATCTAGCGGTGCTTAATACACTCAAGAGGTCATTTATTAAGGTATTTTAATCATATAATATCCGTATCATAAGTCTTGAAGTCAAACGAGTTATGAAACAAAAGTCGACAAAAGTTGTCGCAACTTAGGTTCATAATTTTACTTAAACATTAGGTCAAATGTTTCTAATCTTTTCTCATAATTTACAAGGAATTACGGGATGATCTACCCACCAAATTAAAGATCTATGAGTCTAGTTTCCAACTCATTAAACCGTTCATCTATACGATCTCGGAGTAGAGAGATATTCGCGTTTTCGCGAGACTGCACCAAGCACCTCTCTATGGGGCCCACTAAGTCGGTTTAAGATATTTGGACTTATATAGGATGACCACAACCCATTTTTAGTCATTTCTTTTCACTATTTTCAGAACTTAGAACCCTAGGAACATCCTCTCAAGGTTCTCTCAAGATTCAAGACCCAAAAAAGGGCAAACAACACAAATCAAGTGTCGGGAATTCCGTGGCGCTAGTAAGTCTCTTGTTCTTCTTGTTGTTGCTCATTTTTGTGTCGTTCCAACTCGTGTGGGAGGTTGTTTTAAAGGGTATATGTTCTGTAAATACTTCCTAATGTTCTTAATATTAATCCTAGGTGATTTCAAGCCTTCTAAAGTGATTCTAGTGCCGAAAAACACTAATTGATCGCTAGTTTCATTTTTTTGTTGTTGTGGCAGCATTGGAGGGATATTTCTTGGAAATTTAAGGTCAAATTGGAGTTGTTCTTTCTGTATAAAGGTAAGGAACCTCTTACTCTATATGTATTTAAGATTATCCAAGTTGCGGCTAAGCCATTGAAGCTAGAACTTGTGAGATATATATCGAAAGGTTTGGTAGTAGTGTTATTGTTTTGTGGACTGTTTTGCGTTGTTGTTGGGCTGCGTATTTTACTACTATCTTGTGGAGTTTTGGAGGAGGAAGGGTGTGGAGAAACACCATATATATGTAGGTTTATGGGCTGATAGTTATTCGTAACATTTCCAGGTTGTTTGACACGACTACAGTGGTCGTCGTATGTATGGAGTGATTAGGCTGTGTGTGGACTATTTTGGGAGGCTCAATATGTTTATTATTGATGTTGTTTAGGCTGTTTGGTGATTGTTTTGAATGGTGTGAGGTCATATATATAGGGGAGGTGCTGTCCGTTTCATCGTAAAATAGGTTGTGGTCGATACATAATAGTTATGATGCTTAAATGATAACGATAGTATCGTTTCTCTTATTGTAGACTAAAGAGTTTTGACAATTGCATAGCTTGAGATTGGGGCAGTATATACAAGGTATGCGAGGCTATCCCTTTCCTTCTTTTGCACGACTCCGATTGTACATAATGTAATGAACGAGCTTCCAAAGATACTCTACTCTTAGAAGCTAGCAGTACTTACATTGTTTTCCCTCTTATGGAACGATTGATGTTAATGTTGCTTCTCTTATTCTTATGTTATCAATGTTGTTCATACTTCCTGAATCTTATAAGGTTCATAGTGAAGACTTAGTCCTAATAACGTGTACAGAGGATACCTACCTTACGTCACTCCGAAAGGTTTAGAATGTGATTCCATGAGTCGAGCATGCATTATATATATGTATCTATTTTACTCTACCGAGCCACGCTATAGTTGGTCGGGTACGGCACCTATTGTGCAACCACTGATCAGTTGGGTTTTACCGAGCTCCACGTGGCCGGGTATGATTCTACCGAGCCTATTATGGCCGGGTACGATATGATGATGATGATGCCCACAGAGGCGAATGCTTTAAAGGTTTATGTATTTATACATATGTATCATGCATTTCATGTAAGTAGCCCTCAGAGGTACTAAGATGTTACAGGTTGTATATTCTCTATCCTTGCTTACATTACTGATCGTATTTATGGTTCCTTGCCTTACATACTCAGTACTTTATTCGTACTGACGTCCTTTTATTTGTGGACGCTGCATGTCGTGCTGCAGGTCCTGATAGACAGGCAGGTACAGCTCCCCCACCACAGTAGATCAGCGGTGATTGGCGAGATCCCTTCTCCGGACTTGCCTTGGTCTTGGTATGCAATTTTTGTTATAGACATTATGGGTATGTCGGGGCCCTGTTCCGGCTATGTTGCAACACTTATGTTCTTTTAGAGGCTCATAGACAGGTGTCAGCTCATGTATAGTTTGGTATGCCTTGTAGGCTAGTTTTTGTTGTATAGTCTTTCATAGTAGCGTGGTAGCTCATACCTTATATGTAGTTTCTTGATTGTCTGGTCATCCCCTGCTATGTATATTCATGCCATCATATTTTATTGCTGGTTGTCCATGATCTAGGTCTACCATTTATATTGATCTCTTTAGCCTTAAAAGATAATAATGAAGGTTAGATGAAATGTACGTTGGTGCTCGGCAAGTGTGGTCGGGTGCTAGTCATGGCCCTTCAGTTTGGGTCGTGACAAGATGGGCGCCTGATTATAACAAAACAAACAAAAGAAAAGAAATGTTTCTGCCCCAGTTTGATATTGGGAACATCTGTGAGTGTTAACCGATTCTTGTTATCAAAATAAATTCTAAGCTAAATTCCCTTATCCTGAAAATTTCAAACCAAGTCTCGTCTCAAAAGTGAAATACTTTAAATGCTAGATTGTACTTCCCCAAAGTAGAACTTACGCTAAATCTTATTATCTATGAAGGTCTTGAAATTTAACTAGGTCCCATTATCCAGGAGGGTCTTGAGAACCGCTTTTTTTACTTTTTATTTTTAAGAAATTAAATCCCATTATCCAGGAGAGCCCTAAAAATTTCAAATTAAATCTCATCTTAAGAGTAAAAACTTTAACGCTAAACTATGTTTCCTAAAGGTAGAACTTACACTAAATCTTGTTAACTATGAAGGTCTTAAAATTTAACTAAAGCCCATTATCCAGGAGGGTCCTAAGAACTTTAAATTAAATCTCATTATCTAGGAGGGTCCTGAAAAGCCGAGAATGAACTTACCTGAGCCATGCTTTCTTCTTGGAGGATCTCTGCAGAACGAATAAAATTCCTTGCCCCTGAACCATGCTTTTTCTCATGGAATGTTCCTGTAGATCGAACAAATTTTTCTTTCCCCTTCTCAAACTGCCTTTGTGATGACAAAATTTGGGCACGACACTTGAAAAAAATTCAAACTTCCAAGCTTTGATCTGGACACAATTTTCGTCCCTGTTTCAAACAAAGAAAACTTGTGAGTTATAAATATGGTGGTTGGTTTGTGGCCTTGACTTTGAGGGATATTGCTCTTTCACTTCCCATGATAACTTTGATTTCAACTCGAAAGACCTTGCTTGTTTATTGACTAACCACTTTCTCTGCCACCCTTTTCACAAAAAATACCTCTGATTCGCTCAAACCCAACATCCTCTATCTGTTGCATTTTGGTCATGAATTAACGTTTACCAAACCTTTGTATTCCACATGAATCCCAAAGCACGTTGATTATTACCAACTCAGTGCGTGTACTATTCTTTCCTACGTATGCCATTGGCCTTGGCCTTGAGATCTATGGCTCCTTTACTTGCCATGATAACTTTGATTTCCACCTGGAAGACCTTGCTTGTTATTGGTTAACCACTTTCTCAGTCAACCTTATCTTAGAAAATACCTTTGATCTATTCAAACTCAGCACCCTCTATCTGTTGCATTGTTCATGAATTGACATATACCGAACCTTTGTATTTCACATGAATCCCAAAGCACGTTGACTGTTACCAACTCAGTATGCATGTTGTTCTTTCATGACTTATGCCATTTTGATGTGCTAGCCAGATCCCGTTTTGTGCAATTGGAAAGCTGATGGAAAATTTTGAGGTCATTTTTCACTTGTTCTTATCAAACAGACTCAGGAAGAGGAAGTAAACAAGACAAAAGGAACAGAGTAAAGGACAATGGAAAGAGATAATTCCTAACAAGAAAACTACAAAGTAGAAACTTATTAGATGTAGATACCACTATAATGATCATAACATGCACCTTTGGATTAATTGGCCTAATCTGTTAAGCAAATCTAATGTTCAACTCTTGTTATACCCCCTAAAGTATGAAACTGGGCTTCAATGCTCCGATTATCCAATCTGATTCACGATCCTTATTCGACTTGTAGTGCCCGAAGGTTTTTTACCATCAAGCCTCTCTTATTTTGTTCTTTCTCTCAACTTACCGTCGTCTTATGGTGCTTGTGCAGGTTTTCACCAGTAAGACTCTCTCATTTTTAATTTCTCTCAGCTTTCCATCGCCTTACGGTGCCTGTGCAGGTTTTCACCAATAAGACTCTCTCTTTTTGTTCTTTCCTTATTATTTCCTTTGACTCTGCATATGGCAAGGCATCAACCATGGTAAAAACACCATATGTTCCTGGCATGTCTAGCTCGGCACTCTCAAAGATCATCTGGGAGGTCTTTTTTGGACTGTAATGTGGCTTTTGGACAGGGTTAGAAAGAAAAAAAGGCATGAAGGCTCAAATTAAAACTAAGACAAAGGGTTAATTTATTTACAACTTTTGGAATCCAATCTAAAACTTTTGCCCCAATTTCTAAAACAAGGGAATTTGATTCTTTTCTTTTTGAGATGGAATTTCTGCCCACTCTAGACTTTGTGGGATCATAAAATATTTTATTTGGTGCGACCGAACCGTGAGGCTGCCTACGTATCTTGTGGTGACAAGAATCAAGTCGAACGTAGTTCACAAGACTACTTTTTGTTACTATTTTTCTTTTTCTTTTCTTTTTCTTTTTTTTCTTTCTTTTTTCCTTCTTCTTTTTTTTTCTTTTTTCGCATGACTCTAACTTGATTCCAAAAGAGGGGAGGTCAAAGAAATTAGTACGTGCTCAAAAGGATATCAAATGATATAAGTGTTTGGGTAGCTGAAAGAGGGCCTCCCAATCCTTAAAAATGTCAAGTACAACACATGCAACTTGAAATGAAAATTGAAGATCATGCACAATATTTCTTTTACGGCTTCGGCATTGATATTACTGATATGCCTTCCACTTTTCTTTAGCGCCTTGTCAAATACAGAACTCTCATTGGGTGATTCCCTTTTCACAATGGATATCCTCCGTCAATTTGGAGAAAACTTCCTTGACTTTATTTTTGTAACTTGAGATGCATTTGAACTCAAAGTTGCTTGCTTCAAATTGTTGGGACACACTCTTTTGTAAAAAATTCTTGTCGTCCCATTAACTTCCCAAACTATGTGCCCCAGTTTCACTTGGTTCGGGCTTCAAATGATCTCAAAATGTCCAAATCTGTACTTATTTCTCTCAAGTGTCCCTATCATCTTCAAAATTATTTTATTGCTTCATGATTAAACTAACTTTTAAGACCAGGCCTAGAATTATGCATGCATGTCATGTCACTAGAGCCAGCATGAAAAGAACTCTAAAAAGAAAAGAGAGCTAAACAAAAATGACTAAAAATAACAGAAAACAGAAAATTGCATTAGACAGACGGTGAAAGGGTTTGAACAATAATACCAGCAAAATAAACTGGGGATATAACACTGGAATAAACCTAGATAACACTAAATGAGTTACTACGACTAAAGGAACTAGTCAAAGTAAAAGGATAGAAGGGTTTGAGTCACAAGACAATATCCGGATTACAACCCTGAAATAACCCGGACGACAGAAATGACAACAAAATGAACCACCAAGACTCCTCCCCGGGCTAGCCAAGAAAGGAGCATCTTTCTAATCACCAAGCTTGACATCCTAGCCACTGCGTTCCGCATCAACATTACTAGAACCTTCACAAGTCTTCATCGCATTGTCCTTAGCAAATTGCTTTTAGGTCCCTTTGGCCGGCACGTCCTTAGGATCAACTTCCAGAACCAAGAGTGATAGCGCTTAAAGCTTTGTGGCAAGTGGCCCTCCGAGGATCTCAGAAGAGTTCTCATATTCCTTTTCCACACAAATCATGTCCACCATATGCGTCTCATTATGAACAGGCAATGGATTTTGGCTAGTATCTGTTGCATTTAGATTTTGCAGGTAATGTCACCTACATCAATAAGCTTCTGGACTGCTCCTTTCAGATGCCAACACTTTTCTATGCCATGCCTCGGGGCATTAGAGCAATATGCGCACCTTTGAGAAAAATCAAAATTCTTTGGAAGAGGGTTTGGCATTTTTATCTGAATCGGCTTCAACATGTCCAATTGCCTTAGCCTTTGGAACAAATTGGCATATGATTCTCCAATAGGAGTGAAAGACTTTTTTCTTTGTTACTGCCTTCTCATTTTGTACTCTGGCCTGGGTTGGAACCTCTTTCGGGTGGGTGGTTGATATGCTTGAGGAGGCGGGTAAGATATTTGTAGAGGTGGTGCAGGCCGTCACGGGTCTCGTGGGTGTGGAGCATATGGTGGTGCATTGTAGATAGAATTTTGGGAAGGCAAGGTATGACCTTGGGGATTTTGTGGAGGAAAGTAGCATTGGTGAGGATTATCTGGAGTACGAGATATTTATGAGGTCGAAATTGAGACTGAAAGCGTTTAGCAGGAATGCCCACTGGATCCTGTCGTTGGCGGGGCTCAACATCTTTTCTACTAATTGGAGAACTGACCCGAGCAACTTGTTCGTTCCATCTGAACCAAAACTCCCTAAAGCCTTCCTTGGGTTTCTTTTCCATCTGAGATAGCGAGGAGCGGTCTGGGACAATATCTATATTGTACTGAAAGTGTTGTACAAAATCTTGAGCCATGTCATCCCATGCATGCCACTTATTGACATCTTGACGAGTATACCATTCCAAAGTTTCCCCAGTCAAGCTCTCACTGAAATACGCCATCAACAAATCATCTTTCCCGCCAACACTTCTCATTTCACTGCAGTAACCCCTCAGATGGGCTACTGGATCTCCACGCCCATCATATAAATTAAGCTTTGGCATTTTAGACCCTTTCAGCTTTCTGGATAGCTCATCTTTCTCCATTATCTTAGCAGGATTTGCAGTCACACCGGGAGGCTTAAAATGAGGAGCGTAAGAGTACGGACCCGAGGCCTTGAAAATTGGTTCTGGAGCACAGCGTTGGGCATCGGGGATTTTGAATACAATCTCGTTAGAGGATCGAGGAAAAGTAGCTGGAGAAAGAGCTATAAGATTATAAGTGGCCAAAGGAGCGGGATATGAGGTGGTTTTGGGGGGTAAAGTGTGAAAAGGTTGTGGGGAGATATCAGCAGCAATGGGAATCTGGATTTGTGGTAGTGGTGGGATAGTTGCAGGGTTTTCAGTGTAGTTAACAGGGAATGAAGGTGGAGGATACCCCCTGATCCAAGACTGATACATTTCTGCCATTTGTCGTTTCAACCCTTGGACCTCCTCTTTCAATTCAGACTCGGACTCCACAAACTCCCTCGATGGGTCAACAACTCTTGTGTCCAGGTCTTTGCTAGTCATGACTACCTTGCTCTTTGACCTTGTGTTGTATACTTAAGAACCACAAACCAACCACCCTTCTGCTATAATGAGGATAACAAAGAGGAACAAAATGAAGTCATCATGTTAGCGTTAGGGCATTTAACAACTAAAAATATCACATTACGTGCAATGCACCTAGCAACAATTAACGGTTCAAGAATGACTTTGAGGGTCACAAGGTCACTTGGCATCATCCCAATTTGTTCATTTCAATCTTCTCTTTTCTTTCCTTTTCTAGCACTTGCTTACTCATTTTTCTTCCTATTTTTTTTTCTAATTATCACTCTTTTCTTTCCTCTCATTTCTCACATCCCATAACTTCATCTTTTTTTTTTCTTTTCTTTTTTTTAGAGAAAAAAATGATTCGATCGAACCCTATACGTATCATGACGCCGCATGAATCCGATCTTTGCATAGTTCGGGAAGAACGGAAATAAAGTAAACAAACTAACGTTCTCATTTTTTTTTCCCTTTTTTTCCTTATCTTTTTTACCTTAATGACTACTCTGACGAAAAAAGAGAAATAAAAGAAGCAAATCCTTTTTTTTGAATTTTCTAGACTTAATGTTCTATAACTTATTCTAAACTCAAGCTTAACGAGCATATATTTACTTTTTTTTTGAAACAGATATTCTATGATAAATTATTAAGGAAAACAACCTAGAAAAGAAAAATATTTTTGATTCTTTTTTTTAGGAAGAAAATACAATGAATGAACCAAAGAAAAATATGTTGAGTTTTCGTTTGACATCCTGAAGAAAAATAAGAAATGAAAAAGATAAAAAAGATTTCTTCTATGTACAATGTCCTGAAGTTATAGTAAAAATAAAAAGAATATTTTTTTCTATTCATTTTTCATTAATTTCCCAAAGAAGGACCTCAAAAGAAAATCTTTTTAGATTTTTGGAATTAATATCTTAAAAAAAACTTTTAAAGAGATACTAAAAGAAAATTCTCTTTTTTTTGAATTTTTAGTCCTAATATACTAAAGAAAATATTAAAAAAAATTATTTTAAGTTCTAGATATTAATTTCCTAAAGGAAAAACCACCTCAAATGAATTTTTTTTATTCCGTGAATTAGTATTCTAAAGAAGACTTCTAACGAAAATATAAAAGTGCAAAATTTCTTTTTTTTTCTCTTTTTTTTTTGGATTTTTGACTTGTAACACATTTCCAAATACAAAATAAAAAATACAATAACAAAAGACTCGGCAAACTTAACTAGACTATGACAAACTCTAACATCACCTAAAGACTCGATATTACTGTACAAAACTAGAAGGTAAAAGATGACGTAAAAAAATAACAGACTAAAAACATAAAGAAAATCTCTTCAAGCAAACTCCTGAATGAGTGATCCTGACTGGATGGTCCTGGGGCGTCTTCATGCTCAAACTCCGGTAAGTAAACCCACACTTGTATGAGGAAATTAAGACCAAATAATGTTAAAGACCTAGAACACTATGTGAGACTATAACATTTTCTGTTGGACAACATCATGATTGAGGCTATTTTTGCAAAATGGCTTATGCGGTCTAAAGATGGCTAGAAGTGCAAAATTTGGCTAAGATCCTGCAAAGCCAAGAACCTAAGATTTACTACGAAGACCGGACCCTATGTGGGTTGCCTACGTATCACGCCCCGAAAGACGAGAATCAGGTATGCGTAGTTCGGGCAGGTTGGATATGGGCGAGAATAAAAAAACAACTAATTTAGAGAAAAAATATATTTTTTGTATTTTTTGAAAAATGATGAAACATGTAAACTCTTTTTGGATTTTTTTCCCCTTTTTTTTGATTTTTTGATTTTCGAAAAATGGTGAAAAAGTGCAAAATCCTTTTTTGTGAATTCTTCATATATTTTTTTCTTAACAAAAATGTGACAAAAAAAATAATTGGGCCCTACTTGCTTTATTTTCACACTTCACCCTCGTTTTTTTCTCTTTTTTTCTCTTTTTTTCTTTTTTCATTTGCCCTCAACTATCATTGGTCTACAAATGACCCTTTTACCCTTGAAGAAATGCAACATGTAGCACATAGGATGCATCAAGATGGTCTGTTATTTTGGGTACACCTGTCTTAGACGGGCCCAACCCCTGTATTGAGTCCCCTAAGTCAAATGCACATGATTCAACAAACGTTCCTACTAGGGATCCGGCATGAGGCTATGTTATTCTAGGTTTAAAACTCTGGGTTTATTTGTTCTAGACCTGGCTCACCCGAGCGGATAGCTCGAGCTGAGGGGGGCAGCGTACCGGGAATACAGAAGCTTCACTGGCTTTGTAACTTGTTCGAACCTCGTTCTAAAATTGGAATATGGCTCTAACAGAAAAGAAGTCACACGAAGTGCACACTTCCTAGATGATTTAGAAGACTCAGAGAGAGGAGGATTTCGTAGCAGTTTATATACAGTCCAAATAATATTAAAGCTGTAAAAAGCGGCAATTAGCACATTAGACTCAAACATATAAAAATCAGATAATAAACAAAAGTCAAGTATAACAGTTATTCTAAACTCGAATTCTGAACCCTGAACTAGAGATTCTGGGTTCTTGTCCCCAGCAGAGTCGCCAGAGCTGTCACACCTTCTTTTTCTATACCCCGGAAGGGTATAAAGGGAGTTTTTTCCAATTTAAGTGACAATCGAAACGGGATTATCTTATTTAAAATTCAGAGTCGCCACTTGGGATAATTTATGGTGTCCCAAATCACCGATTTTAAATCCCGAATCGAGGAAAGATTGACTCTGTATTACAGTCCGCGAACACAGAAATCCGGGCAAGAAATTATATTTACCCGGGAGAATGTGTTAGGCATTCCAGGTTCCGTGGTTTTAGCACGGTCGCTCAACTGTTAATATTGGCCTAATTATCTGATTAATCACATGTTTTAAACCTACGTGCATTTTTAACTCTTTTAACCGCTTTTAATATTTTTATGAAAATTCAAGGTTATTTAAAACACATCGTAAGCCGCGCTACATGAAATGCACCCGCGGTTCACGATACGTTTTATTTAACCTTGTTGGAAATTGGAGTCGGGTCACATAAAATGCACACCCGAGCCCCTTTAATCTAATCTGACGTAATTCAGTTGATGAATAGCAACCCAATTTCTATACTATGACAAAATCATGTTCAGCTATAACCAATTCGAGTAAACGCGAGCAGATAATCGAGCGAGCAAATTCAAAATTACGGAGAATAATTACGGAAACAACGGGATCGCATCACCAAACAAATAATTAGCACTAAGCTCGAATAAAACAAATAGAAAATGAAAGAGTTGACCTCAATATAGCCGGAAAATTGATCGTTTCACTATTTTGAACTCATAAATGTGACAAACCGTAGAAGGACCTCAACTTGGAACCGCAAAACTCAAACAAACCCGGATTCAGCCCCAAACAAGCTCAACCAATGAACTTCCGACATTAAAACTCCAACTCATTTTCTGTTTTGATTTTGCTCTTTGCGAAATGATATTAAATCAAAAAAAAAAAACAAGACATCTTGGTATTTTCTTCATTACAATAATCATATTAGTCCATTTCAGTATTCCATTTGTGCAAATCAGCTGTCACCGCATAAATACAAAGGGACATGAAAAGCGGCTACTTATGCAAAATCAGCATAAGCAGTAAAGAAGAACCTAATAGAATAGACTAAAGTGAGGATAATCCCTATGAAGATAATAATTTATCTATACTATTTTGGCTAGCGAATATTAATTTTTTATTGTGTTTTGCGCAATGTCGTTTAGTCTTAACCTTCAAAGTGTCAAACTTTGCGACCGCAGAAAGGGCAACAGAAATAATGATAACGTTAGTTCGGGTTCATAAGATAACCGGCTTCACCACTCAATGCTGTTTGACCACAAAAAAGTAAATTAGAGAAAAAGAATACTCCTAAAAGACACTTTTTATGCTTCAATTCATACTACGCGACAGTAAACACATGTTGCTCAGATATCAGCGGCTATTCAATGCCACGGGATATTCAAAATGCCTCACAAGATTTGGACCAGCAGGAATTCAAAAGTCATAATTACCATGTATTGCGGGAAATATTTTTCCACTAGCAAAATCACCACCCATAAACTAAATTATACATAAAAGAGTAAGAGTACTCTTATACTAAACAATTTGTTTTTGTGTTTAGGGTATCTAACCACATTAAAAATAAACTAAATTTAAATTTATGAGGGTACTTTTTTAAAATTCCATAGTTAATTTTCTCTGAAAACGGACTAAAAATGACAAAAAGTGTCAAACAAGCGGAAGTAATAATATTATATGCCAGCCGCCTTTAATTAATGAAAAACGGCGTTTCGGAGAGGAAAACCGATAGTGACAGAGTACATACTACTAGTCTACTAGCGCGTTGCCCTATCAACACGATTACGATTCCGTGTGGTTTTTGGCACTTCTCAATAACTTTGCATATTCGTAAGCCACAAATTTCTTCAGCGGCACTCCAAAAGTATCAACCAATTAATACAAAGCAATAAAAACCAATCAAGAGGAGGTGAGCAATAAGTGAGATGGATTGCGCGTGACTTAATAGTAAAAGTCCCAAGTACACAATTGAAATCATGAAATTTAATTTTTGAAGTATTATTTTTTCCTTTTTTGAATTATAGTAATCAAATTGGATCTTAACAGACAGTTTCTGCAAATATATTCCTAATAGTCCAATATCATAGAAGTTTTTGCTGCTTCCGAATTTCTCGAGAACTAACTACAGTTAAAGTTGATTGACAGCAAAAACGCACAATAGAAATCTGTCAAACAAGAGCAATAGAGAAGCAGGCAGAGTATCTACAAAGTTCTGAAATCGGTTCCAATTAAAAAACCTACCGTTGATTTATAATCGAAAAGTCAAGTCCTACTCATCATCTTCTTAAACTCCTCGAAGTTAACACATCCATCGCCGTCAACGTCGACGGAGCTGATCATACGCCGGCAATCCTTAAGCGAGCACTTCTCTCCTAGGCTTTTCATAACAGAATGCAATTCAGCCGCCGTGATCTTGCCATTTTTGTCCTTATCGTACAAGTCAAAAGCCTCCCGAAGCTCCATGCTATCATCACCGTTCGTTTCTCCTCCAGGACAGTGAAAAGCTGCGAACTCTTTCAAGTCAATAAAACCATCGCCATCAGTGTCAACTTCCAACATTATTCGCTTTACTTCATCCGGCGATGTCGTACTGCCAAGCGCATTCAGAATCGCGCCAAGCTCAGACAGAGAGATTTTCCCGTCGCCATTGGTGTCGAACTTCCGGAATACCTTCGCGACTTCGTCCATCTCCGCCGTTGAAACTGCCGGCTCTTTGGAATCGGTCGGAGTTTTGGCCATAACGGAGCAGGAAAGGGAAGGGGAAGAGATTTTTTCAGTTGTGAGTTAGTTGCTGGGAATATATACGAGAGGATCACGCGGTTTAACGCGCAAGAGTGGGATATAATTGTCTGTCACGCGGAATTTCGCGTGAAGTTCAGGCCGCTTTTAGTTGTTGAGGCAGGATCCAGTACGAACGCTCCCATGCTTCTTAACAATAATAAATGGAGGACTTCCAAATGGAGTAGTAAATTTCAAGTATTTTTTTTATTCCTATTTTAATAGAGAACCTAAAAATATTTGAAACTAAAAGTTATTTTTGTTCTCCGAAGAATGTCAAATGTTGAAAACTAATTTAAAGTTGGAGTAAAAAATTTGAATTATTTAATTTAATATTTGTTAGTTTCTTTAATTCATGTTTAAATAAAAAATTTAAAATAATATTCTATCAAAATATAGTTTGCACTATTATAAAGTATTGCTATTACTTATTTTCTTGTATGGAGAATATTGATATCATATTATTGATTATTTTTGAAATTTTGAGTAAATTATTTTTTGGATACTTTTATCCTATATCACATAAAGCAAATAAGTATCCAAAAAGGAAAATAAAACATTTGTTTTCGAGTGGATACAACTTTTGTTTAAGAAAGTGGCCGCATATAAAACAATTACTACTATTTAGTTTTTTTTTATTCATGTACTATACTATATAAGCTATGGCTCACTTCTATGAATCTATTGTAATCAATCTATTCTAGTCAAGTCTATATCGTGCCAAATTTAGTGGAGTAATTAATAGGAATTCTAACAAGTTGTACTAATTCATTTATTAACTACTAGCGTAAAAATAAAATTCAAAAGCTTAGAATGTCAGCCCTAGAAGGAAATAAATCAATCATGCAATCGAATTTCCGGCGGGATAAAGGCTTTCAAAATAGAAGACTTAAAGAAAAGGAGAAGTGTAAATCTTAAAGGATGTAACTACTTATAGTCTTTAAATTTCCGGCACTTTACCTTGTTTCGTAAGCTTATTTGTACGAATCTACGTTAGTTGAATCAGTATATTTATAATACCGAATGATTAAATATATATAAAGTATAATCGGATGGAAGGCAAGGCAAAAGGTGGGGGGGAAACAGGTGACGAATAATTAGCGATTAACGCAGTTAGGCGAGCATCTTAGTAAATGCTTGAACGACGACAGGTGGCACGGTGAGCCTAATTTTAAGCAAAAGAAAAAAAACAGTGACTTAGCTTCATCTCAATAATGGGACTTCACAGTTCACATGCTGACGGATCTGGATTCTTATCTTTCACTTCACGTTAGCTAATTCGGCAGTTAGTTTCAGTTTGTCGCGGAAAATTTATAAATGGTTAGTTTTACACCTGGTCAGTCAAATTTAACCATATAATTAAAAGTCAACGATATTTAGCCGCGAATTAAGCACGGTAATAATTTGTTGACTAAAATACCCCTACTATGTTTATTAAATTTACGCGACTTGACCTTATATTCTCCTTTAGCAAAACCTTCCCGCTTTAAACTGAAAATCGAAGTAAGCTCTCTCAATTAAATCTATCTTCTACCACCACAGATTTAATTGTGATTCTCTACAATTCTTCTGTTTGTAATTCAAACCAGAAAATTCTCTCAGTAAAATTTTTTGATTCTTCGAATTTTCTGCAAATCGAAGTAAGTTCTCTCAATTAATGCTTTAATCTGTGTTATTTTGACACATTTTCTCAATGCGTTAATCTGTGCTTAATTGTATTAAATATCTTCTTTTCTGTAATTTAGATCGTAACTATTAAAATCTGCATTGTTCAAAACCACAAAAAATAATACAAAATCCTTCAGAACATAACGCCAGTATAATTAGCTGGACTTTTCTAAATTAATATGTAAAACTTAGACATTTCCAGTATAATATACTGGAAGTATGTTTTGACTGCAGTAACAGCAGTATAATAAACTAGAATTTGCTTAATATATATGAAAAACTCAATTATTTCCAGCTTATGATCTTGGAGTTATATTTTTTAACATTATAACTTCTATATATCTAATTATTTGGGTTCCTGTATATTTTGTTAGAGATGTTCATTGCGGAATTATAATGTCCAGTATTTTATACAGGATATTCACAAACCAGATTTTTTACACAAAGTTTGTTGATTTAACTCTCTCAATTAATGCTTTAATCTGTGTTATTGTCTAATTTTCTGAATGCATTAATTTGTGCTAAATTGTATTAAATATCTTCTTTTCTGTAATTTAAATCGTAACTAATAAAATCTACATTGTTCAAAACACCTATAAATAATATAGAATGCTTCAGAACATAACGCCAGTATAATTTGCTGGACTTTTCTAAATTAATATGTAAAACTTAGATACTTCCAGTATATTATACTGGAAGTTTGTGTGACTCCAGTAACTCCATTATAATAAGCTGAAATTTGCTTAATTTATATGAAAAACTCAACTATTTCCAGCTTATTATACTGGAGTTATATTTTTTAACAGTATAACATCTAAATATCTAATTATTTGGGTTCCTGTATATTTTGTTGGAGATGTACCATACGGAATTATAATGTCCAGTATTTTATACAGGATGTTCACAAAAAAGATATTTTACCCAAAGTTTGTTGATTTAACTATTGTTGTATTTCTTATTTTAGTTGCTTACTGATAATTATACTGGAAAATCTAGTTATAAATCTATATAGGCCAGTATATTGTAATAGAGATAGGTAAGGCAGTTTCTAATTTGTATCTACTATACTTTTCTCGAATTATAACTCCAGCTTATTATTTGGTTTCATTAAATACAGGATGCATACAAATTTCTTGCTTATCGCATTCGATGGCAAATGGACTGTAGATTTCAAGTACTTAGATCACAAAACAAAGCTTCTCCTTATAAATGATGGGACTTCGTTTGAAGAATTCATGAGTAAAATTTTTGAAGTTATGGAGTTCAACAACAACAAGTTTGAAGCAAAAGTATGGCTTAATATCAACCTAGGTACTGCTAAGGGAATACAAGTGACAAAAGATGAAGATCTTAGCTTGTGTATGATGCTTTTAAAAAATAATCCATACTATAAAGGTTCCAAATTTGTTGTTGAAATATCAGAAATGCCAGATCAACAACCAGAAGGTAGTGCAATAATGGAAATTGACAATCATCAATTATTGCACAGAAACACATATGTTCCGGAAGAGCAAGTAATGTTGATATCGGAAGTAGCAGAAGAGCAGGAGATGTCAATTTATGACATTACAATGCAAAATGAAATTGTAATTCCTGTGGAATATCAAGAGATTGAATCACTAGACACTATTGAAGGAAGAAAAGGAAAGCAAAAGGAAAGGCAAAAGAATCCCCATCAATAATACTAAAGGAAAATGTATCATTGGATGATGTAAAACTCGAGTCAGTTTTCCAAGACAAAAATGCTATGATTAGATGTTTTTGATTAGCTTCTATAAAGGAGCACTTTGAGTTTTATGTTAAGAGGTCAAGTAACAAAAGATATTCTTTGGTATGTGCTAATGAAAAGTGTGGTTGGACTGTTTGAGGTTCAAGAATTAAACAATCAACACTTTTTAAAATAGTTAAATTTCAGAGAACACATGAGTGCTCGGTTGATATTAAAAAATCACACCAAAGACAAGCAACTTCTAATGTGATTAGAGATTCTATAATTGACAACTTAAGGGACATAGCTACTGAAGTAAAGCCTAAGTTTGTCATTTCAGAAATGAAAAGAGCACATGGAATAGATGTTGGTTATGGAAAAGCATGACATGCTATTCAAAAAGGGTTATCTTTATTAAGAGGAACAACTGAACAGAATTATGAGCAGCTGGCATCATATTTGTATATGATCGAACAAAAAAATCCAGGATCATATACTAATATTCAGAGAGATGCAGAAAACAGGTAAATTTCTTATGTTTGTGTATAAAATAGAGGCCTTCAAAATTTAGTAATAAATTTTGTCCAGTATATTATACTGAATTCTCGTGTGAATGTTTGTCCTCCAGTATGTTATACGGGATATTTTACGGGATGTTTGCCTTGTGTAAGCTTTTTCTCCAGTATATTTTACGGGATATCTGCCTTGTGTAAGCTTTTATGGGATGTACTCCAGTATATTTTACGGGATGTCTGCCTTGTTTAAGTTTTCTGTCCAGTATATTATACTGGATGAGTTCTGTTTAACCTAGAAGTTTGTTTTATTTGTCATTACTTTTTTGAGTGATTATTCGTCTTCTTTTTTATTATGTTCTTTAATCCAGTATATAATATTTGAGTTGTGTTTGATTTCAGTATATTTTAATGGAAGTTTGTCGTCTTTAAGCTTTTTGTGTAGTATGTTATTAGTATTCAACTTGTCATATGGTATAACTGAAAGTTATTTACTTTTCAATTGAACAGGTTTGTCTACATGTTTTTCATGTATGGGGCATCAATTTCTGGGTGGAAGTATTGTAAACCACTTATTGCAGTTAATGGAATATTTCTAAAAAAAAATATAGAGGTGTTCTGTTAGTGGCTGTTACAAAAGATGCAAATAACCAGATTTTCCCTATAACATTTGGGGTAGCGGATTCAGAGAATAACGAATCATATGAATGGTATTTCAAAGAATTAAGAAAAGCAATTGGGATTCGTAAGGATTTAATATTTTTGTCAGATCGACACAAGGCCATTGCAAATGGTATTGCAAAAGTTTTCCCTGAGTGCTACCATGGTATTTGCATATATCATTTAGAAAAGAATCTAAAGCAAAGAAGAGTGAGAAATACTGTACTAAACCTTTTTCAAAGTGCTGCAAGAGTATACCTTCAATCAGAATTTGATGACTTCATGTCCCAAATAGCTGCTGTTGATAAGAAAACATTTAATTATTTGATGGAGGAACCACCAGGAAGGTGGGCTCGTTCACATTGTCCGAGAAGACGATATGTTATGTTAACAACAAATATTGTTGAATCAATGAATAATGTATTGAGACGTGCAAGAGAATTGCCACTTTTAACAATGATGGATTTCCTACAAGAAAAGTTGCAAAGCTGGTTCTATGAAAGAAGGACAAATGGAGAAGGAATATTCCGTGAGATATCAAATTGGGCAGAAGCAACATTGGAAGAAAAAATTAAACCAGCTTTTACATTTAGAGTATTGCCCATTGATCGACTCAAATTCAATGTGAAAGAAGGGGGTATGGAATTTATTGTTGATCTAGACAAAAGAACATGTGATTGTTGTCAATTTCAGCTAGATGAAATACCCTGTGAACATGCAATTGCTGCAATTGACAGTATATATCAAAAGAAATCGGCCTTTTGCTCAGCATATTATTCAAGGGACTTTTGGTTGAAAACATATGAAGGGCAAGTAAATTCTATAGGTGATTCATCGACATGGGTTATACCAGAAACTATTAAATCAGAAATCACTAAGCCTCCAGATGCAAAAGTAATGCTAGGAAGAAGACAGAAGAATCGACATATTTCTGGTACAGAATTCAAGAAAGAACCAAGATGTGGTCGCTGCAAACAATATGGGCATAACAGAACAAATTGTACAAATTCTGTTGTAGTTCATCCTTATGCAAGAAAATACAGGGGGGGGGGGAAATGATTGATTATATACAATAAGGTTGCATTGTCTGATATGAAATAGTGATTGTAATCCTGAATAATTTGTTTGGTATTCTTGTTTTTCAAAATATTATTACTGTTTTTTTTTGTTTCTTGATTTGCCGCAAAAAAAAAAATCTTGTTATGAAGTTCCCGTATAAATTACTGGACATATAATTTCGGAACATATACCTCCAGTAAACTATACAGGAACATAATTTTAAATTATTTAATTCCAGTAAATTATTCTAATTACCAATTTTGCATTATTTTACACTTCTCTATTATAATATACTGGCTTATATCCCTTCATAAGTAGAATTTTCAAAATATTTTATATGGACTAACCAAAATTGGTCAAATTTAGCATAAAACATTCTGGATTTTTCAAGTCCAGTATTAAATACGGGACATAGTAGTTTAAAAATATATAACTGCAGTGTCATATACAGGAATTAAAAGATTAAATTATTTAATTCCACTAAATTATATTAGATACCAAGTTTCCACTATTTTCCAGTTCTCCACTATAATATACTGCTTATATTCCTTTATAATTAGCATTTCCAGCATATTTTATAGGGAGTAACCAAAATTGGACGAATTTAGGATTAAAAAATCTGGATTATTCAAATCCAGTATTAAATACAGGATATCATGTTATAATAAACTATAACTATAGTGTTATATACAGGAAACGAAATAATTAATTATTTAAATCCAGCAAATTGTTCTAGACCCCAAATTACCAATATTTTCCGATTCTCCATTATAATGTACTGGCTTATATCCCTTCATAAGTAGCATTTCCAGCATATTTTATAGGGAGTAACAAAAATTGGACGAATTTAGGATAAAAGAATCTGGATTATTCAAGTCCAGTATGAAATACAGGATATCATGTTATAATAAACTATAACTATAGTGTTATATACAGGAAACGAAATAATTAATTATTTAATTTCAGTAAATTATTCTAGATACCAAGTTTCCAATATTTTCCGATTCTCCATTATAATGTACTGGCTTATATCCCTTCATAAGTAGCATTTCCAGCATATTTTATAGGGTGTAACTAAAATTGGACGAATATAGGATAAAATAATCTGGATTATTCAAGTCCAATATAAATTACAGGATATCATGTTTTAATAACGTATAACTCCAGTGTGATATACAGGAAGCAAAATATTTAATTATTTAATTACAGTTAATTGTACTAGATACCAAGTTTTAACTATTTTCGACTTCTCCATTATAATATACTGGCTTATATGCCTTCATAAATGGCATTTCCAGCATATTTTATACGGAGTAACCTAAATTGGACGAATTTAGGATAAAAGTATCTGGATTATTCAAGTCCAGTATGAAATACAGGATATCATGTTTTAATAAACTATAATACCCGTGTAATATACAGGAAACAAAATATTTAATTATTTAATTCCAGTAAATTGTTCTAGATGTCAAGTTTTCAGTATTTTCCGATTCTCCATCATAATATACTGGCTTATATCCCTTCATAAGTAGCATTTCCAACATATTTTATACGGAGTAACCAAAATTTAACGAATTTAGGATAAAAGTATCTGGATTATTCAAGTCCAGTATGAAATACAGGATATCATGTTTTAATAAACTATAAGTCCAGTGTTATATAGAGGAAGAATAATTAATTATTTAATTCCAGTAAATTGTTCTAGATGCCAAATTTTCAATATTTTCCGATTCTCCATTATAATGTACTGGCTTATATCCCTTCCTAAGTAGCATTTCCAGCATATTTATAGGGAGTAACCAAAATTGGACGAATTTAGGATAAAAGAAACTGGATTATTCAAGTCCAGTATGAAATACAGGATATCATGTTTTAATAAACTATAACTCCAGTGTAATATACAGGAAATAAAATATTTAATTATTTAATTCCAGTAAATTGTTCTAGATACCAAGTTTCCAATATTTTCCGATTCTCCATTATAATGTACAGGCTTATATCCCTTCATAAGTAGCGTTTCCAGCATATTTTTTAGGGAGTAACCAAAATTGGACGAATTTAGGACAAAAGAATCTGGACTATTCAAGTCCAGTATTAAATACAATATTTCATGTTTTAACAACATACATCTCCTGTGTAATATACAGGAAACAAAATATTTAATTATTTAATTCCAGTAAATTCTACTAGATACCAAGTTTTCAATATTTTTCACTTCTCCGTTCAAATATACTGCCTTATATGCATTCATAAGTATAGTATTTCCAGCATATTTTATAGGGAGTAACCAAAATTGGACGAATTTAGGATAAAAGAATCTGGATTATTCATGTCCAGTATTAAATACAGGATATCATGATTGAATAATATATAACTCTAGTGTAATATACAGGATTTTTTTTTAATTATTTAATTCCGCTAACTTATTCTTGATCCCAATTTTGCACTATTTTCGACTTCTCTCCATTATAATATAGTTGGATATATAGCTGCCAATATGATATATGATATTGTTTGATTTTTCACATTTGTAACAGTAAAATCATAGTCATTATTAATATTTTCATTGAATTTAAAGAGATCAAAAGTAAGTTAGACAAATACATTAACAAAAAGAAATTATATTAGTATAAACTAAAATTACATTGCCACCATTCCGATTCCAAATACTTCCACAAAAACACAAAAAAAAAGAGCATAAAATAAAAAATTAATCAGAGTCACAAGAACTATCCTCTATACTGCCACCATTATCCCCATATCGGACAATGATCTCCAGCCTATCCAGTTTGTCCTTGAGTCTTCTTAAATCCCTTTCATATTTGTCCATAAACTCATCGAACTTGATCTCAAAGGCTTCGATGATATCTTCTTTAATTTGATCACCTATGATTTTGATTGCTACATCCATTTTTCCTTATTTTTTCTATTTTGTCTAATAAAACTAGATGAGTTTGTGTGAATAAATCTGTAAATGATATGATACTTATATAGCGTAATTTTTTTTAAAATTGTATATGAAAAGACAAAAGGAAAATTGAACATTAGGGGTAAAACTAAATATTAATGAATCACAATTTAATGAAAATGGTGTAAATATAATTATTACTTTAACACAACTTCCAATGTGAAATATAAATTAATTTTACTGGTTAAAAATGCATCAAACAGTGCACCTCATAAAATACCATATTTATAATGTAATACAAAGCAATATGTATAATATTCGAGTAGTTTATTTTGGATAAAAAAATTCCAAGATTTCCAAATTTCTTATTATATATATACAACTCCAGTATAACATACAAAAAAAATTCAAAAATTAGGCTCCAGTATAATGCATAAGTAAAAATGCTCTAATTACTATGATACAAGTCCCAACATATAATATAACTTGTGATTAAAAATGCACAAAAAACGGAACCCAATGGTTACTTAATGAAATTTATAGGTAATGATGAAATATTATAGCTAATAATAAAATATTATAGGCAAGTAAACCAGAGTCAATAGTATGTCACGTCATATAATAACGTCATATAATAGCTATTACTTGATAGACTACAAATTGCTGTAGTTTGATTTATATTGCTTCATAATTAGAATTTTCAGAAACCAACCCATGAAAAATCAAACTTATTATGCATAGTTTGATGGCATATGATATAATTTATTGTACACATTCGGGTTTAAAATACTAGAGAAAATACTTGTATTTGATATAGCTGCAGCATAATATACATGAATTAAAATTACACAAACAAATGAATATAATTTGATGTCCAGTAAATTATACTAGATACCAATTTTCCAATATTTTTCGATTCTACATTATAATGTAATGGCTTATATCCCTTCATAAGTAGCATTTTCAGCATATTTAATAGGGAGTAACCAAAATTGGACGAATTTAGGATAAAAAAATCTAGATTATTCAAGTCTAATATGAAATACAGGATATCATGTTTTAATAAACTATAACTACAATGTAATATACAGGAAATAAAATATTTAATTATTTAATTCCAGTAAATTGTTCTAGATATCAAGTTTCCAATATTTTTCGATTCTCCATTATAATGTATTGGCTTATATCCCTTCATTAGTAGCATTTCCAGCATATTTTATAGGGTGTAACCAAAATTAGACGAATTTTGGATAAAAGTATCTGGATTATTCAAGTCCAGTATGAAATACAGGATATCATGTTTTAATAAACTATAACTCCAGTGTAATATACAGAAAATAAAATATTTAATTATTTAATTCCAGAAAATTGTTCTAGATATCAAGTTTCCAATATTTTCCGATTCTCCATTATAATGTACTGGCTTATATCCCTTCATAAGTAGTATTTTCATCATATTTTATAGGGAGTAACCAAAATTGGACGAATTTAAGATAAAAGTATCTGGATTATTCAAGTCTAGTATGAAAATACAGGATATCATGTTTTAATAAACTATAACTCCAGTGTAATATACAGGAAACAAAATATTTAACTATTTAATTCCAGTAAATTGTTCTAGATATTAAGTTTCCAATATTTTTCGATTCTCTATTATAATGTACTGGCTTAAAATCCAAAATGTAATTATTATTTAATTCCAGTTAATTGTTCTAGATATCAAGTTTCCACTATTTTCCACTTCTCCGTTATAATATGCTGGCTTATATCCCTTTATGAGTAGCATTTTCAGCATAATTTACAGGAGTAATCAAAATTTAACGAATTTAGCATAAAAAATCTGCATTATTCAAGTCCAGTCTTAAATACGGGACATAGTTGTTTAACAACCTGTAACTCCAGTGGAATATACAGGAAATAAAATATTAAATTATTTAATTCCAGTAAATTGTTCTAGATACCAATTTTGTACTATTTTCCACTTCTCCATCATAATATAGTGCCTTATATCCCTTCATAAGTAGCGTTACCAGTATAATTTATAGGGAGCAATACTGGATAATACGATATAGTCTTTAATTCTAGCATAATATACAGCATATTAACCTGCATTTCAATCAAAAATATGTAGTCAAATGACAGAAAAGAAGAAAAAACTATTTCTTGGTCTTTATCATGCGCCTTTTTGAAACAGAAGGTTTATCTATTCTTCCTGTGGCCTCATCTTCACTAACAAGATATTCCAGCTGCTTCTTCTTACCATAATTGTATAATAATGCTGCATATCTGAATCGAAGACGTGTAGGATCAAAGATGTTCTTGTCAACTGGTATCTTCTTGCCTTCAATAAAATACTTCGCAAATGCAGAACAATATATACCACAATCACTACAATAAAACACATATTAAGAAACAATAAAGGATAAAAAGCTGATGTAATATAAAGAAGAAAGATAAACACAGGAAAACACTTACACTTTTTCCTGTTGAGGCAAGTTATCCACTGAAATAACAGCAAATGGATTACTTAGATCCTCTTTTTCCAAATAATGTGCTTTATCCATTGCAATATCACTTCTTTGCTTATAAAATGTAGTAGTGTTGAGCAACAATGGTATCATTACAGCAAATGAGTTCAAAACTTTATGAACTACAGCATCATGTCTTGAGGATCTTATTGAGTCATATACGTATATGCACCCATCACGCAAAGATAGAACACCCAACACCCAATGTCATGCATCTTTTACATTGATTGGCATAAGAACATAATCCACGAAAACTCAGGGGGTGTTACAAAGAATGTAAAACCCAAGCACATACGCTCTTAATGTCTTTATCAATTCACAATTTTCATTTTTTATATTTATGCTATCCATATTTGATTTACCGTACACTTCTTGAATGACAGAACTAAAATAGTTGTCGGTAGTTGTGATCCGTATGTTTTCATATTTTGCCTTCTTTCGGAGGTAATAGAATATCACATCAATACGCTACAAAATGAAAAAAGACATTAATTGAATATAAAGACACATTTAATCTAAAACAACACAAAAAAGTAATGTATGTTGATATATCGTTGAATTGATGCCTATACCAGAATAATGAAGTTCAAAAAACCATGTCTTCTTATCTATAAGTTGAATTCCAAGATCAAACTCTTCCTCCAGTATATCATCTTTCTTTTCATACCCCTTCTTTCTAAAAATATTTAATAAAGATATAAATAGAATAGTCCAAACTATCATTACAAAGAAACTTCAATCAAAACATATGTTATACATATGTAAAGCTACCTGCGAGTTTGGATTAACTTTGTTTGAACAAACTTACTAAAGTCATCTCTAATTGATACTGGAATTTCTTCAGTAATTGACATTTTAAATGGGTGATCCCCTTTCATAATAAGAGGTTTTTTCATTCTTGTTCCATCTTCTTCAATAGAGTCGTCCAAAATCTCATAAGCTTCGACACCTTCAAAACTTAACTGAATGGGCAAGGAAGAAGTGGCAGCATCTTCATGTGTAGAACATTTTGGAATAGTTGTTGTCATAGGAACAACACCTATAGACTCATTAACAAACTAAGAAGTTATTTTATGAATCTGGTAATCAATTTGAGTGTCAGTCATCTCAATTTCATGATCTGGAATCATCTTGGTTGATGATTTTTTATAAACCCCTGAAGCTGGAACATCTTCATTGAATGACTCTTTATCAACTTACCAGATGGAATGTCTTCATTTCTTGTTTGCTTACAAAGCTCAGCTGTTAATTATGAGCCTCTAAATTACACATTTCTAACCATTTATCTTCATCTGGAATTCCAACATCAACAAAACCAGATGCTACATAAAAAATACATTAATATGTTAGAAAAAATATAAATAATTTTTTTTGAATATATAGCTTTATGTTTCAATACCAAAAATCTCTTCCTTTATTATTGCTAAATTAAAATCTTCTAATTTTCCATGTTCATCATTGACATAATGTTTTTTGATTTAATTTAAATTTTCTGCACTGCCAAAGCTTTGTGCGACTTGGGGGCATACATTAACTAGATACCATATTCTGTGTTTAAAACTTTGACGATTGGGCAACAAAGATCAAATCAGATGCCAGCCCCCAAACATCCGCTTCTTACGGAAAAATATCGTGCTTCTGCGGGTGCCCACCTGGCCACAACCTTGTGCACCTATGAACTCAAGCATTGCTTGTCATTTCTGCTTCTATAATCAGTTGGGAGTCTCTATGTGCTAACACATGCGAGTATTTCTTTGCAGGTGCGATTGAGCCATATCTGAAACCCCCAACAGTCCCTCAAGTCCAAAACTAAGTTTGATTCGCACCCGAGACCCCTCAAGAGGCCAATCAATTACACCAACGCATCCAAATACATAATACAGAAATCGCTTGCGTGATTAAAATACTAAAATTACATGTAGAACCACAAATTGGACTTCAAAAAATTGAAGCGTTACAAACAGTATATTTTATACTATACCTTGTTTGATTTCATTAACTGCATCCTGCTTCCGTTCACTATTACCTTTTACATTATTTTTCATATCTCCATTGTGGTGATTCTGCAGCAACATGTTCAAATAAAATTATATTAGATATAAAACAAGCAAACAATGAGTACTATTATACCTCTAACGTGCTCTTCTTCATTGAATTAATTGCATTGAACACCTAAACAAATTTCTCATCAAGATAATTTTTTAAAACCACTAGTTCATCCTTGTATTCCTTCTTCAATGATGATACTTCTTTCTTCAATTCATCTTGGCCATCTTGCAAAATCTTAAATTGAATACACCACTCACTATCTTTAGTTGACGGGTCAACAGAGGCTTTACCTATACCTCTCTGTTGGTTATGAATATTCTCCACCACCTTTTTCTGCAAATCATTTCCAGTTTTATTTTTGATTTTTGATTTTTCAGATGTAGAATCAACAAGGTTGTGATTTGCTGCTGTAACATTAGCACTATTAGAGACATTGTCCATCATCTGCTTCTCCAAATCATTACCACCGATACTTTTCATTTTTAATGTTTCATTAGCAGCTTTCCCCTGCTTCTTCAAATTATTACCATCTTTCTCCTTCTTCTCCAAAACATTAGAAAGTGTTCACTGCCTTTTCGCATTCACATTAACCATCATTTTGCACTGTCTTTTTAAAGTCTCAGGTGGGTGATCAACAAAATCATCATCTGAAGTAACGTGTTTCTGATCAACATTATCCGCAATCTCATTCTCAAGAGACATGTTCCTTAAATTAAACTACATAAACATACAATTTACTAAATTTTAGTAACAAAATTATATATAGCAAAAGTAACTCTTAATACATGAGAAAACAAAAATGAAATTAATTTACCTTCTCAGAAGGTAAGCCAAATAGCTTATCATTTAACTCTTCAAATTTCAGTTGCCGTGTAACACTCCATCGAATAATTGGTGGAGATGTATTTTGACACCGTCGAGCAACAGAACTATGCAAATATCCTAAACATTCGTAAAACCATATCTGAATAGCATAAGGGAATCCTGAAATCCAATAATATTGTCGTTGCTTATCCAAAATACCTCGGGTCGTTACACTGTTTCCTCATATAAATCTATTCCCCATGGATAACTATTGTAATCACCCTTGTCAACCAAGTCCAAGTACTTCCTATCAACATGTTTGGTGTTCTTAATAGAAAAGAGGAATGAATTTACAATAAATAACACTGCTATCTTAATAGCATCTTCATCAGACTCAAATATTTTTGTAAGAAAACAATCCACAAGATGTTGTTTAGAAACAGAAGGGTAAACCACAAAGTACTTTGCAATTGAACCATTATTCTTTTGCGTAGATTCACTACAAAGTTGTGCATCACCGGTACATTTTAATCCACTTACAAAAGCAAACTCTGCCAAGCCAAAACATAGCTTTACCCCATTGACAAGAAACACCATTTCTTTCGCTTTCCCTTTTTCTACCTCCTTGGTTAACAAATAATATATTAATTGTGATTGCAGTTTTATACTAGGCAAATTCAACAAATAGCCAAAACAAGTTGACTTAAAAAGTTCAAGTTGCGTTGTTGACAATTTTGTTTTTAAATTGCTAACAATCTCAGAATTGAAGTTACTGCCAAGTATTGGTCTATCACTTGCACTAAGCTGCAATACAATACAGATACATATATAAGTATATTACATGGTATACATTCTACAGAGTATGTATTAATCAAATAATGTGTAATATAATTTACCTTCAAAAATGATTTGGAATGTCTTCTCTTATGAATGCTTGATTCAGAATCCTTCCTCTTTTTTGTAGGTTTTATATTATTTTGAGAAACATCAACTTCCTTAGCACTTTGAGAATGCGTTATTCTAATACTAGCTGACCCAGAGGTATTCGAAGCAGATCTAGAGGTATTTCGTGCGTTAGCCATTTGTAAACGAGTCTGTCCTAAACTAACAACTTTTGTTTCACTTGCTGATGATGATACACCAACTGCATTCGCACTTGGAGCATCTTTCATATAAGATTCTGCCATTGTAAGAGAATAATTTTTGTTATCCATAACGAAATTAGAAAATTCTGATGATGCTGAGATTGGATAAATAGGTTTTTTACGCTTGAGAGAGTGCTTTCTACCCATAAAACGTCAACTGTTCGAAATTAAAGCTCGAGAAAACCCTAACAACTGTGTATTTTGAAATTCGACATAATATATGGCGCGTGGTTTGAAAATTCGAGATACGTTTTTGTGAATGGCGCGTCGTTTGAAAAAGCAAATTATACTGGCATATATCCCGCTTCTCCATTATAATATACTGGCTTATATCCCTTCATGAGTAGCATTTCCAGCATAATTTATAGGGAGTAAACAAAATTTGACGAATTTAGGATAAAAAATTTGCATTATTCAAGTCCAGTATTAAATACGGGACACAGTGGTTTAACATTATATACTCCCGTGTAATATACAGGAAATAAAATACTAAATTATTTAGTTACAGTAAATTGTTCTAGATACCAAGTTTCAACTATTTTCCACTTCTCCATTATAATATACTGCCTTATATCCCTTCATGAGTAGCATTTCCAGCATAATTTATAGGGAGTAACCAAATTTTGACGAATTTAGGATAAAAATCTGTATTATTCACGTCCAGTATTAAATACGGGACACAGTGGTTTAACATTATATAAATCCAGTGTAATATACAGCAAATAAAATATTAAATTATTTAATTCCAGTAAATTGTTCTAGATACCAAGTCTTCAAAATTTTCAACTTCTCCATATGATAATATACTGGCTTCTATGCCTTCATAAGTAGCATTTCTATAATAATTTATAGGAGATTAACCAAAATTGGCCGAATTTAGGGTAAAAAAAATCTCTATTATTATAGGGGGAAAATATGAATTTACAAGAAGCAATCAAAAATATATTAAATATGACATATCTCCACCATAATTTACAGGAAATTACTGGATTATATTCTTTCACATATTAGATTCTCCAGCATAATATAAAAAATTATGTAAAATAGACTCTAGTATAGTAGATTACTATAAAGCTGTCTGTAAAATTATGAAATCCAAATTACTATCCATAAAATTTACTAGAATCCTGTGAAATGATAGAAAATGTAATTATTACTCTTACACAACTTCCAATGTATAATATAATTTGTGGTTAAAAATGCATAAAATGCTGCACCAAGTGGTTATCTAAAGTACTGAAACATTATGTCCAGTATATTAAACTGGTCAAATATCATGAAAAAGCATAATGTCCAGTATTATGTACTGGATGTGCACAATACAGATTCGTGTCGTATTTTACAACCTACTTTTCTTGGAATGTGCGAAAAGTTACATTTCTCTGAACCTAATAAAACATCTAACAGACCTGAAAAGTTACCTTTACATTTATACATATTTTAAATTTAGTAGGTGCACACTTTCACTATATTAAACAATCAGTTCACTAGAAAAATTCTATCATATTTTATTAAAATTTATATTCATCAGTAGCATTTTAGCTTTTTTAAAAAAAACATGTCTGATACTAGAAGAAGCAGGAAGCTTACAATGGATGAACTTATGCAGAAGTGGGAGAGTTTAAAGTCTGATTGGGATAGTAAAGTTCCAATGGATAATATTATGCAAAAGTGGGAACAAATAAAGGCTGATTGGGAAAGAATAAGACCTCGGTTTTTTGCTGATGAATCATTCAAGAACAGGCTGAACGTAGAACGCAGTTCTGAAGGTTATTCAACCTCGTTCGACAAGGTTGTCAATAACTTTGATTCTTTCAAGTATCCCAACATGGACGACTGTGCGAAGCTCGAATATAGCTTAAAGAATTTTTTTTATCTTATGGACAGAATAATAATTGAACAAAATCAGTTGCATCATGATTTCAACAGGTTGAAGAATGATCTCGTGAGACTTTATGGTATTTTGCCCGGCTATCCTATAATTATCTCTGATTCGGATGATGATGAGATATATCAAGAAATTGAAGACTATCATTCTGATGATACAGATGATTCTTAGTTTTGCTTAATCCTTTTTTTATGTTTTTGTTCTATATTTTTGTCATTGGGTGCTCTTTATCTTCTACTATGTTTATGTGTGATTGTTCTTTGTAATATTTCTTTTATGTATCTGATATTATGGAATACGATCGACATAGTATCAAAATCTTTTCAAGAAAATTATAGGAAAATTCTGCATTATTCACGTCCAGAATTAAATACGGGACATAGTGGTTTAACAATATATATTTCCATTGTAATACACCGAGAATAAAATATTAAATTATTTAATTCCAGTAAATTGTTCTAATTACCAAATTTCCACTATTTTCCACTTCTCCGTCATAATATACTGTCTTATATCCCTTCATCAGTAATATTTCTAGCATAATATATAGACAGTAACTAAAATTTGACGAATTTAGGATAAAATAAATCTGCATTATTCTGGTCCAGTATTAAATACGGGACACAATGGTTTAACAATATACAACTCCAGTGTAATATACAGGAAATAAAATATTAAATTATTTAATTCCATTAAATTGTTCTAGATACCAAGTTTTCACTATTTTTCACTTCTCTGTCATAATATACTGGCTTATATCTTTTCATAAGTAGCGTTTCCACCATATTTAATAGGGAGTAACCAAAATTGGACAACTTTAGGGTAAACAAATTTGAATTATATATATATAACTCCAATGTAATATACAGGAAATAAAATATTAAATTACTTAATTCCAGTAAATTGTTCTAATTACCAAGTTTCCACTATTTTCCACTTCTCCATTATAATATACTGGCTTATATCCCTTCATGAGTAGCATTTCCAGCATAATTTATAGGGAGTAAACAAAATTTGACGAATTTAGGATAAAAATCTGCATTATTCACGTCCAGTATTAAATACGGGACACAGTGGTTTAACATTATATACTCCTGTGTAATTGTCACGACCCAAACCCCGTTCCGGTCGTGATGGCACCTCTCGTGAAGATAAGGCCAGCCAACAAACTCATATCGCCTTTTCAAAAATAGTTAAACATTAATAAACAGTTTAAATATGATTTAATGATATAATTAACGGAAGCACAACCCGACACAACCTAACCGGGGTGTCACAAGTCACGAGCATCTACTAGGGCATAAATACAACTGAAAGCATGGAGTGTACAAATACAAACTAATGAAATGAGGAGAGAGAAAAGCAGTGCTGCGAACGCCGGTAGCTACCTTGCTAAACCCTGATGACTCTGCCTCCGATCAGCCAAAACATACTTGAATCTGCACACAAGGTGCAGGGAGTAATGTGAGTACTCCGACTCAGTGAGTAATAATAATAAATAAAGACTGAAGGCAAGAAATCACGCAAAAACACAAGGTATTCCATACAGAAATAGTAAAATCACTTTAAATAGTAAAGCAGTGAGAAATCAAGTGAAAATCCCTTTTTTTTCCAACAAGTAAAGCAAGTAGTTTACAAGTGAGTAACAAAAATGATAGAAATGTAAACGGCCCCTCGGGCAAAACATGTACAACAAACTGCCCTCGGGCATAATATCAATAGAACCAGCCCCTCGGGCTCAATATCAGAACAGTGCCAACCCCTCGAGCTCAATATCAGAACAGTAACAACCCCTCGGACTCAATATCAGATCAGTAACAGCCTCTCGGTCTCACTCTCAGAATAGTATCAGCCCCTCGGGCCACCTCACAATCACTCATATCAGCCCCTCGGGCATAGTATCAATCACTCAGAACAATGGGTACCCGCGCTCACTGTGGGTGTGCAGACTCCGGAGGGGCCCCTTACGTCCCAAGCGCTATATCAAGCCACCTCGTGGCATCATCACTCAACATATCCTCACACCACTCAAGCCACCACGTAGCATATAAAGTATCTCAGGCCCTCGGCCTCATATCACTCGGCCTCACATCACTCAAGACACCGCGTGGCATATAAAGTATCTCAGGCCCTCGGCCTTATATCACTCGGCATATCCTCACATATGGCCCTCGGCCTCACTCAGTCCGAAAATCATCATAAGCCCCTCGGGCATTTGTAAAACAGTAGTTCTCAGCCCAAAATACCATTTAGAAATATCATTTGAGTTTTCAAATCTGCATAAAAGCGGTTGAGTTTGTAAAACAATAATTATAAACAGGACTGAGTTTAAATATAAGTCAAAATAGTGAGGAAATAGTGATAAAAATTCCCGAAGGATTCAAATAATTGGCACGAAGCCCAAGTATGGCAATCAACCCAAATCATGATGATAACAAATAAGTTTCAATCAAATATGCGTAAATTCATCAATCGGGATGGACCAAGTCACAATCCCCGGCAGTAAAAGACCCCGCGCTCATCATCCAGCGCGTGTCTCACCTCAATATAGCACTACGATGTGCAAATCCGGGGTTTCAAACCCTCAGGACATCATTTACAATCATTACTCACCTCGAACCGGCTAATCCTCTAGCTCGCGATGCCTTTGTCTCTCAAATCAACCTCCGAATCCTCGAATCTAGCCACAATAATTCGATTCAGTTAATAAAAATTATAGGAATTAATTCCATATGAAATTCTACATTTTCCATTAAAAATCCGAAATTGCACTCAAAATTCACCAGTTGGGCCCACATCTCGGAATATGACAGAAGTCATGGAATATAAACACCCATCCAACCACGAGTCCAACCAAAAAAGTTTTACCAAAATCCGACATCGGATTGGCTTTCAAATATTAAAAATTCATCTTTCTAGAATTTTAGAAAATTCCTCCATTTCTCTTCAAATATCAATAATCTAACGCCAAAAATGAAGATTTATTCATGAAATAAAATCACAAGGGATTCAAGAACACTTACCCCAAGAATTCCCATGATTTCTTTCTCAAAATTGCCCAAAACCTGAGCTTGGCAGTCAAAAAAATGACCAAAAACCGGACTGCTGGACTTAAAATTGTCCAGAATTTCGGGGGTACTGTTCTTACATTTTTACTGTTCATGTGACTGTTCACATGTACTGTACATGGGTACTGTTCACGCAGGAGCGGTCACTGTTCACACGTACGAAAAATGCAGAAACTGCCCAGAAAATTGCAGTAGCTTTTCTTTTCACTAAAAAGGCTCTAACTTCATCATACGAACTCGGAATTCGATGATTCTTGTTCCTATGAGTCAAAAATAATAATACGAACATAGAACTTCAGTCGAAACTCAATTCGGAGCTCATTTGCTCAATTCAATATCCATTTTGCTTGTTAAATAATTAACTTATGTTTCGTGTCAAAAACCCAATCGCAACTTGATGAAATTAGACCAAACTTTCTGGATCAGTCCTATAATTCATTATCAAAATTCCGGAAGTCTTGAAATCAAATTTCGATCTCTAGAACTAAAAATGGACCTTTGGATCATTACATGCTTATGCTCAAAACGACAAAATCTTCCAAAAACTCTTCCAAAACATATCCGAACCTCATGGGACCCCGACCAAACATGCCAACACACCCCATAACATAATTCAAACTTGTTCCAATCTTCGGAACGCTCAAAACAACATCAAAACATCAAAACATCAAATCACCCTCGGATTCAAGCCTAAGAATTCCAAAACTTCCGAAATCCAAATTCGATCAAAAAGTCGACCAAACGACGTCCAAATGACCTGAAATTTTGTACACACATCACAAATAACATAACGAAGCTACATCAACTCTCGAAAATCCATTCCGACCCTCGGATAAAAATCTCACCTATCAACCGGAATTCGCCAAAATATTAACTTTGCCAATTCAAGCCAAATCCTTCCATGGACTTCCAAAATGTATTCCGATCGTGCTCCTAAGTCATAAATCACCCAACGAAGCTATCCAAATCATAAAATTTCCGATCCGAGCTCATATACAAATAAGTCAACTCTTAGTCAAACCTTTCAAATTCAAAGCTTTCAACTGAGACTGTTCCTTCAAATTCATTCTAATTTTTCCTGAAAACCAAAACCAACGATCTACATCAGTCATAATACGTTACACGGGGCAAGTCATGCCCGAGAACTGGCGATCAAAGTGCAAAAGTTCAAAACTACCGGTCGGGTCGTTACAGTAATATACAGGAAATACAATACTAAATTATTTAATTACAGTAAATTATTCTAGATACCAAGTTTCCACTATTTTCCACTTCTCCATTATAATATACTGGCTTATATCCCTTCATGAGTAGCATTTCTAGCATAATTTATAGACAGTAACCAAATTTTGACGAATTTAGGATAAAAATTCTGCATTATTCACCTCCAGTATTAAATACGGGACACAGTGGTTTAACATTATATATTCCCGTGTAATATACAGGAAATAAAATATTAAATTATTTAATTCCAGTAAAGTGTTCTAGATACCAAGTTTTCACAATTTTCAACTTCTCCATATGATAATATACTGGCTTCTATGCCTTCATAAGTAGCATTTCTATAATAATTTATAGGAGATTAACCAAAATTGATCGAATTTAGGGTAAAAAATCTGGATTATTATAGGGGGGAAAATTTGAATTTACAAGAAGCAACCAAAAATATATTAAATAAGACATATCTCCAGCATAATTTACAAGAAATTACTGGATGATATTCTTTCACATATTAGATTCTGCAGCATAATATAAAAAATACAAGCTAGAATTCCATAAAAATTACTGGATGATATTCTTTCACATATTAGATTCTCCAGCATAATATACAGGAAGCAAATACAAACTATAAAATCTGCATATATATCAACAGAGTATTCATGTTTAATATATAATGCAAAAAACTATGTTTATCAAGGTATTTACACTTGAGGACTATCATATGCTAAAGGATATTTATAAAAGTTATTTCCATTATCTCCATATTCATCACCAACCATCTCTGGAGGAGTTTCATACCCTGATTTGTGTTTCCATTCTGCCTGTCCCCATAGACAAAAACCAAGATACTCCCGATAATATTTGATTGTTTTGGGCACAATTGTCATAACATCTTTACCCTGCATCAACATATCAACATACCTTATAACAAATGCACCACAACTTGTGTTTCCTATCTATTTTGGTGATTCTTTCCAGCGAACATCAAATGGTTTATACACATGTCCAAATGTAGGATGCAAGTCACCAAATTTACAATACTCCATAACCACAGGAATGAAATGCTGATAAGCAAGAAGCTGCGTCTTTATAACATCATACTTATATCTCTTGTACACAGAATCATATACATCTATGGTCTTCTCATTCAAGTGTAAAATTGCCAGGTAGTAATGAGTGCAACAATCTAAGCGAATTTCACCATTTTCCATTGGAGCAGGAAGTCGAATTGGACAGAAAACTTTGTCAACAGATGACCATGGAATCCCACATCTACGATTCTCACCCAATATATACTGACAAAGCCCAAATCCCAATCCCACATTCCAAAATTCAAACTCAGTCCAGCCTTTTGGACGATGCTTCCAGTCACTATATGCAAATTCCAAAGTGTCATTAAAGTCCACATCTGATGTTGTTGAGGCAAATGGATACTCATTGATGTGATATATATGCTTCTTCCTCATATAATACAATAAAACATCTATATGCTGAATATAAAACAAAAATAAATATATGTCAAATATAATATAAAATAAAATCAAAAGTTGACAACGTAAAAGATATATACATACCGCATCAGTTAAAGTATACTGATGTGATGATCCGGCCAGTCGTATCATGAGTTACCGCTCCGTTACCCCCATTTCAGCTTCTTTATGCTTCGTAATCCGTGTTTTATGTGATCGAGTTGATTAGTTCGAGTTCGGAGAGGATTTGGTAAGAAATGAGACACTTAGTCTCTTTTAAGAAGGCTTAAGTTGGAAAAGTCAACCGGGTATTGACTTATATGTTAGAAGGCTCGGAATTGAGTTCCGATGGTTCGGTTAGCTTCGGGAGGTGATTTGTGACCTAGGAGCGCGATCGGAATGGGTTTTGGAGTTGTAGAGAAGATTAGGCTTGAATTGGCAAAATTGATATTTCGGCAAATTTCGGTTGATAGGCGAGATTTTGATATTGAGGTCGGAATAGAATTCCGAGAGTTGCAGTAGCTTCATTTTGTTATTTATGATGTGTGTGCAAAATTTCAGGCCATTCGGACGAGATTTGATAGACCTTTTGATCGAAAGCATAATTTAAGAGTTCTTGGAGTTCTTAGGCTTGAATCCTATGTTAAATTGGTGATTTGATGTTGTTGTGAGCGTTCCGAAGTTTTGAGCAAGTTTGAACGATGTCATGGGATGTGTTTGTGCAATTGGTTTGAAGTTCTGGGAGTTCCGGGTCGGTTCCGGGATGTTTTAGTGCAAAAAATCTTAGTTGTAGCAGGTCTACAGGGGTTGTAGGCCCCGGAACTCACTCACGCGGTCCGCACAAAAATAAGTGCGCCCGCGTTGAGTGCTGTGCGGACTGCACAAAAGCGGCCGCGGCCGCGGTAGGCATCGCACGGACCGCACAAAAGCGGGCGCGGGCGCGGCCGCGGTAGGCGTCGCGCGGACCGCACAAAAGTGGGCACGGCCGCGGTAGCTGAAACCTAAGGGGTACCTATAAATACGAGGTCTTGGATTTTATTTAATATTTTAACCTAGAGAGCTCGGATTTTGGCAATTTTTTGAAGGTTTTCAAGAAATTCATCGGGGTAAGTGATTTTAACTCAGATTTGGCTAGAATACATGAATCTATCACTGAATTCATCATTTAATTCGTGATTTGAGATGGAATTTGGGAAGAAAATTGTGAAACCTTTCAAAAATGTAATATGATGATTTGAAGGACCAAATGGTATCGGAATTGGATAATTTTGATATGGTTAGACTCGCGATGGTATGAGGATTATGAAAATGTAAATTTTACCCGATTCCGAGACGTGGGCCCGGGGCTCGGGTTTTGGCTAATTTCGAGATTTTTGATATTTTTCGAATGTTTTCGCTTGGGCTTTGTTCCCTTAGCATATTGTGACGTATTCGTTCTGATTTTGGATAGATTCGACATGCGTGGAGGCCAATTCGAGGGGCAAAGGCGTCGCGAGCTAGAGAATTAGCCAGTTCGAGGTGAGTAATGGTTGTAAATGATGTCCTGAGGGTTTAAAACCCCGGATTTCACAACGTAGTGCCATATTAAGGCAAGATACGCGCTGGATGATGAGTTTGAGGTCTTTCACTACTGGGGATTGTGACTTGGTCCATCCCGATTGATGATTTTACCGAATATTTGACTGAAATTCAATTGTTATCATCATGATTTGGGCTGATTGTCATATTTGGGCTTCGTGCCAACTATTTGAACCCTTCGGGGATTTTTTTTCACTGTTTCCTCACTGCTTGACTTATTATTTGAACTCAGTCCTGTTGATATCTACTGTTTTACAAACTCAGCCACTTTTACTTAGATTTGAAACTTAAATGATATTTCTACATCGTGTTTTGGGCTGAGAACTATTGTTTTACTAATGCCCAAGGGGCTTATGATGATTTCCGGACTGAGTGAGGCCGAGGGCCATATGTGAGGATATGTTGAGTGATATGAGGCCGAGGGCCTGAGTTACTATTTATGCCACGCGGTGGCTTAAGTGATGTGAGGCCGAGTGATATGAGGCCGAGGGCCTGGGATACTTTATATGCCACGCGGTGGCTTGAGTGATGTGAGGATATGCTGAGTGATGATGCCGCGAGGTGGCTTGATATAGCGCTTGGACCGTAAGGGGCCCCTCCGGAGTCTGCACACCCACAGTGAGCGCGGGTATCCATTATTCTGAGTGATTGATGCTATGCCCGAGGGGCTGATATGAGTGATTGCGAGGTAGCCCGAGGGGCTGATACTATTCCGAGAGTGAGCCCGGGGGGCTGATACTGTTCTGAGAGTGAGCCCGAGGGGCTGATACTATGCTGAGCGATTGATACTGTGCCCGAGGGGCAGATTTCTACTTGTTATTTACCTGTTAAATTACCTGTTTTACTTATTTTAAAAGGGAATATCATTTGATTCTTCACTGATTTACTGCTTTAAGTGATTTTACTGCTTAATATGGAATTGCTTTGTGTCTTTACGTGTTTTCATACTTTCAGCCATTATTTATAATTGTTACTCACTGAGTCGGAGTACTCACATTACTCCCTGCACCACGTGTGCAAATTCAGGCATCGCAGAGTCCGCTCCTGGGTGCTGATTTCTCCCGGTCCAGGCAGTGATTTGGAGACTATGAGGTAGCTGTTGGCGTTCGCAGCCCCGTGCCTCCCTTATCCTATCATTTCCATGTTTTTTTTTTCTGAAATACTGTATTGGATTTTGTGTTCAGTAGACTTGTATCCGGACTTCTTAGTTGCTCATGACTTGTGACACCCCGGTTTGGACTGTGTCGGGATGGTTCCTGCTGTTGTTAACGTTAAAATTCCGCAATTTATGAGTGTTATATTATATGTTATAACTGTTTATGATGATTAACTATTTAAAAGAGGTATTCCGTTTTGGTCTGGATGGCCTTGTCTTCACGAGAGGCGCCATCACAACCGGGTTCGGGGATTGGGTCGTGACAACTTATCATCGACAATCTCTTTAAAGAACATTCTTGATGTAACTTTCTCATTGTAAAGTTCATATGGCTTTTGTTGTAGTACAGGATCTGTTTTGTAAATATCAGTTACACCCCTAAAAAAAACAAGGACAGAACAAATATTAAAAACAAAATAAAAGAGAATTTTTAATAACATATATATCATATAAAAATAGAATAAGCTAAATATTAAAACTCACTTTGGTAGACGGCCTCTTCTCTTGTTTTCATTTAAATATGCTACAAAATTATCCTCAGAATATTTGATTGTTTTCCGATAATGCCAGCAACATCTTCGGACATATTTTGAACTCCAATTCATACCTTTACTTGTTCCCTTATATGGAGATTTCAAATGCCAACTGGCATTACGAATTCTTTTTCCTCTACCAAGCAATTCTTCTTCTACTTCTACCTCCATATTTTTTATTTCAGGATTATCATCCTGTTGAGAAACAGACTTAGCATTAAGAGGAGAAACATAAACTCCCTCATCCACACTTGAATATAAAATAATCTTTTTATTAGAATCACTATTTTGTATATCAGCAGCAACAGATTGTTCAGCAGGGGTGCGATCAATAGTAGGTTCATGATCAAACACGTTATAACTTGTTTGACTTGACTGAGTCAAAATATTAAAATTAGGGCATGAATCCACAGATTTTCTCTTTCTTTTTCTAGTATATAATTTTCCCTGCTTCAAAAAAACAAAAAAGAAATGGAGAGATTATTAAAACTGAAAAACATAATGAAATGAAATATATTATACTTATCCAGTATAATTTACTGGACAAAAACATCCTAGAGATGCCAGTCTTCCAGTATAATATACTGGATGAAATGAATTAGAAGGTGTAACACACATCAGAATTTCTGTAAAATATACTGTAATAAACAACTCAGCAATAATCCCAGTATTACATACTGGAAGACAAACATTGAGAGGACAGACTTTCACTATGTAAACTTAATGAAAAGCAAGTTATTAGAACATAAATCTAGTATATGATAGTAGAAATTAATGAAAAGCAAGACTAAATAATATATTGGCAGTCTTCCTGTATAATATACTAGATGAAATGAATTAGAAGGTGTAATACACACCAGACTCCCTGTAAAATATACAGGAATAAACAACTCAACAATTATCTCAGTATTATATACTGGAAGACAAACATTGAGTGGACACACTTCCAGTATTACATACTGGAAGACAATCATTCACAGAATAAACTTAATGAAAAGCAAGTTATTAGAACATAAATCTAGTATATGATAGTAGAAAATAATGAAAAGCAAGACTAAATAATATACTAGCAGTCTTCCAGTATAATATATTGGATGAAATGAATTAGAAGGTGTAACACACACCAGACTCCCTGTAAAATATACAGGAATAAACAACTCAACAATTATCACAGTATTACATACTGGAAGACAAACATTGAGAGGACACACTTCCAGTATTACATACTGGAAGACAATCATTCACAGAATAAATTTAATGAAAAACAAGTTATTAGAATAAAAATCTAGTATATGATAGTAGAAATTAATGAAAAGCAAGACTAAATAATATACTGGCAGTCTTCCAGTATAATATATTGGATGAAATAAATTAGAAATTGTAACACACACCAGACTCCCTGTAAAATATACAGGAATAAACAACTCAACAATTATATCAGTATTACATACTGGAAGACAAACATTGAGAGGACACACTTCCAGTATTACATACTGGAAGACAATCATTCACAGAATAAACTTAATGAAAAGCAAGTTATTAGAACATAAATCTAGTATATGATAGTAGAAATTAATGAAAAGCAAGACGAAATATACTAGAATTATCTCAGTATATTATACTGGAAGACTGCCAGCTGTAGGCTGTTTTGTCCAGTATAATATACTGGCAGTCTTCCAGTATAATATACTGGATGAAATGAATTAGAAATTGTAACACACACCAGACTCACTGTAAAATATACAGGAATAAACAACTCAACAATTATCTCAGTATTACATACTGGAAGACAAACATTGAGAGGACACACTTCCAGTATTACATACTGGAAGACAATCATTCACAGAATAAACTTAATGAAAAGCAAGTTATTAGAACATAAATCTAGTATATGATAGTAGAAATTAATGAAAAACAAGACTAAATATACTGGAATTATCTCAGTATATTATACTGGAAGACTGCCAGCTGTAGGTTGTTTTGTCCAGAATAATATACTGGATAAGTATAATATATTTCTTTTCATTATGTTTTTTAGTTCTAATAATTTACTCTACAAAAACAGCCTAGAGATTCCAGTCTTCCAGTATAATATACTGGATAAAATGAATTAGATGGTGGTAAACTCGAAAAGCAAATACTCGGGGTATAAAGAACAAAAATAATCAAAGCGCATATTATAAAAGAAAAAGACAATTAATGATTCAAAAAATTAATAACAAGTGAAAAAAATTTCTAGTCTGGATAACAGAACTTACAAAGAGTATAAATAGAACTCATCCAGTATAATATACTGGACAAATACCTTACAAAATGGTAAACCTCTTGTAAAATATACTGGAATCAAACAAAACTCAACTATAATATAATATTCATCCAAATTACCAGAACAGATTTCCAGTATAATAAATATGGAAACACGTTTGCGCACACTAACCTGCTGAATCTTTTCAATAATTTTATGAACAACAAGAGGTGCTTTTTCATTCAACTTCCTTCCAATTCCATCCAAATTATCTTTACTTTCTTGGATGCACATTTCAGAAAGAGTTGCCAGACTAGTCTCAAGTTTCCTTTCCTTTTCTCCAGATGCTGCATTCACATTTTCTATATTAATACCTTGTTCCACTTCAGGTGAATCCAAAATTATAATTCCTTTCTCAATATCACGAAAAATGGCTTCAACATCTGTACCTCCTGTTACAGCATCTGTTCCACTTCCTTGAGAGACTGCAAGTACGTTATTTTGCAAATTATTTTAACTGGACTGTGGCGACTGTGTGTCATATATCACATCATTTATTTTTCTAATTAAAGAATCAATATCACTAGCAGCTCTAAGATCAGTCTCATCTGGACCACTATCTGGTCTTTCTTCATTGCAAACAGGACCTTTCATTATATCTGCACCACTTGGTCCACCTTGATCACTGCATTTCTTATTTTGTGCATCGTGGAGTGATTCAATATCCATGGCTGGTAGCATTGATGACACAGCTCCACTATTTTCCTTATTATCTTGACTGCACAGTGGCGTTGAAAGTTGATATGTCCCATCAGCTATTTTCTAAAAGATAGCACCAACATCGGTACCAGTTGACTTTTCTACTCTTTCTTCATCACAAGGAGTTTTCTCTGAATTTCCATCATCTGCCGCTTGTTCATTAGTAGTCTTTTTATCACAACAAATTTTTACTAAACCTCCAACAACTACTGCAGCTTCATCTATGACTGATTCAACATCCAAGGCTGATGGAATTATCGATCCAGCTGTGGTATTTTGCAAAATATTTTGACTGGACTGTGGCGACCATGTGTCATATGTCACATCATTTATTTTTCTAATTAAAGAATCAATATCACTACCAGCTGTAAGATCAGTCTCATCTAGACCACTATCTACTCTTTCTTCATTACAAACAGGACCTTTCGTTACATCTGCACCACTTGGTCCACCTTGATCACTACATTTCTTATTTTGTGCATCGTGGAGTGATTCAATATCCATGGCTAGTAGCATTGATGACACAGCTCCACTATTTTCCCTATTATCTTGACTGCACTGTGGCGTTGAAAGTTGATATGTCCCATCAACTATTTTTTGAAAGATAGCACCAACATCGGTACCAGTTGACTTTTCTACTCTTTCTTCATCACAAGGAATTTTCTCTGAATTTCCATCATCTACTGCTTGTTCATTATAGTCTCTTTATCACAATAAATTTTCACTAAACCTTCAACAACTACTGCAGCTTCATCTATGACTGATTCAACATCCAAGGCTGATGGAATTATCAATCGGGCTGTGGTATTTTGCAAAATATTTTCACTGTGATGTGGTGTAGAAAGCTCTTGTTTCCCATCATCTATTTTAACCATCAAAGCTTCTGTACCTTCTGTCAGAACTTGTTCAATTGCATTACATTCTGGTCTTATTTCATCACAAGGACCTTCCAATAAAATTTCACTGGCTGCTACAACATCTTGAGTAACTTGTGCTCCATGAACTGAATCAATATCCATCACTAATGGTAATGAATCAAAATGTGCTCGACCTTCATTATCACTCTCTTTATTTGCCTCTTTAGGGAATGACTCAATATCCATAATTGGTGCCATTGAAATAGAAGGTCCTGCATCCTCAAACTCCTTATTGCACTGTTCATCATGTTCCGGTAACTCAACATCTTCCTCTTGTTCATCCTGTTTATCACCCGACAAATTTGAAAAATCTCTATCAGAATAATTCTCTCCATCATTATAATTTCCTCGTTCATCACTTTTGGTATTTCGATGTTCACTGCTTTTTACATGCTTTTCATTGCTTTCAACTTCATCACTCGACAAGCCATCATGTTTTTAAATTTTTTTAATAAAGTATAGAACAACATCAAGCTTGTCATTAATAACCTGCAACAATGAATAGAATATATTATTGTACGAACAAAATCAATAGTAAAATAAATTGCCAAACTAGTTAATTACCTTAACAGAGTTTTTAACATATCTCTTCATCTTTTTTCGATTATCTTTAATATTTTTCTTCATCTTTATTTTAAATCTAACATGATCTGCATGTACAAAGTTTTCAACTTTGGCAGATACCCTCTGGAAAAAAAAGAAAAAAGGTAAGAATTATATCATCATAACACATAAATATTCTTACTAAGAGTAAATAGAATTCAACAAGGGAAGGATATAATTTTGCAGAGTAAATTATTAGAACTAAAAAACATAATGAAATGAAATATATTAAAGATAATCGAAAAAAGATGAAGAGATATGTTAAAACTGACAGTCTTCTAGTATAATATACTGGATGAAATGAATTAGAAGGTGTAACACACACCAGACTCCCTGTAAAATATACAGGAATAAACAACTCAACAATTATCTCAGTATTACATACTGGAAGACAAACATTGAGAGGACACACTTCCAGTATTACATACTGGAAGACAATCATTCACAGAATAAACTTAATGAAAAGCAAGTTATTAGAACATAAATCTAGTATATGATAGTAGAAATTAATGAAAAGCAAGACTAAATAATATACTGGCAAGTCTTCCAGTATAATATACTGGATGAAATGAATTAAAAGGTGTAACACACACCAGACTCCCTGTAAAATATATAGAAATAAACAACTCAACAATTATCTCAGTATTACATACTGGAAGACAAACATTGAGAGGACGCACTTCCAGTATTACATACTGGAAGACAATAATTCATAGAATAAACTTAATGTAAAGCAAGTAATTAGAACATAAATCTAGTATATGATAGTAGATATTAATGAAAAGCAAGACTAAATAATATACTGACAGTCTTCCAGTATAATATACTGGATGAAATGAATTAGAAGGTGTAACACACACCAGACTCCCTGTAAAATATACAAGAATAAACAACTCAACAATTATCTCAGTATTACATACTGGAAGACAAACATTGAGAGGACACACTTCCAGTATTACATACTGGAAGACAATCATTCACACAATAAACTTAATGAAAAGCAAGTTATTAGAACAAAAATCTAGTATATGTTAGTAGAAATTAATGAAAAGCAAGACTAAATAATATACTGGTAGTCTTCCAGTATAATATACTGGATGAAATGAATTAGAAGGTGTAACACACACCAGACTCCCTGTAAAATATATAGGAATAAACAACTCAACAATTATCTCAGTATTACATAATGGAAGACAAACATTGAGAGGACACACTTCCAATATTACATACTGGAAGACAATCATTCACAGAATAAACTTAATGAAAAGCAAGTTATTAGAACATAAATCTAGTATATGATAGTAGAAATTAATGAAAAGCAAGACTAAATAATATACTGGCAGTCTTCCAGTATAATATATTGGATGAAATGAATTAGAAGGGGTAAAACACACCAGACTCCCTGTAAAATATACAAGAATAAACAACTCAACAATTATCTCAGTATTACATACTGGAAGACAAACATTGAGAGGACACACTTACAGTATTACATACTGGAAGACAATCATTCATAGAATAAACTTAATGGAAAGCAAGTTATTAGAACAAAAATCTAGTATATGATTGTAGAAATTAATGAAAAGCAAGACTAAATAATATATTGGCAGTCTTCCAGTATAATATACTGGATGAAATGAGTTAGAAGGTGTAACACACACCAGACTCCCTGTAAAATATATAGGAATAAACAACTCAACAATAATCCCAGTATTACATACTAGAAGACAAATATTGAGAGGACACACTTCCAGTATTACATACTGGTAGACAATCATTCACACACTAAACTTAATGAAAAGCAAGTTATTAGAACAAAAATCTAGTATATGATAGTAGAAATTAATGAAAAGCAAGACTAAATAATATACTAGTAGTCTTCCAGTATAATATACTGGATGAAATGAATTAGAAGGTGTACCACACACCAGACTCCCTGTAAAATATACAAGAATAAACAACTCAACAATTATCTCAGTATTACATACTGGAAGACAAACATTGAGAGGACACACTTCCAGTATTACATACTGGAAGACAATCATTCACACAATAAACTTAATGAAAAGCAAGTTATTAGAACAAAAATCTAGTATATGTTAGTAGAAATTAATGAAAAGCAAGACTAAATAATATATTGGTAGTCTTCCAGTATAATATACTGGATGAAATGAATTAGAAGGTGTAACACACACCAGACTCCCTGTAAAATATATAGGAATAAACAACTCAACAATTATCTCAGTATTACATAATAGAAGACAAACATTGAGAGGACACACTTCCAATATTACATACTGGAAGACAATCATTCACAGAATAAACTTAATGAAAAGCAAGTTATTAGAACATAAATCTAGTATATGATAGTAGAAATTAATGAAAAGCAAGACTAAATAATATACTGGCAGTCTTCCAGTATAATATATTGGATGAAATGAATTAGAAGGGGTAAAACACACCAGACTCCCTGTAAAATATACAAGAATAAACAACTCAACAATTATCTCAGTATTACATACTGGAAGACAAACATTGAGAGGACACACTTACAGTATTACATACTGGAAGACAATCATTCATAGAATAAACTTAATGGAAAGCAAGTTATTAGAACAAAAATCTAGTATATGATTGTAGAAATTAATGAAAAGCAAGACTAAATAATATATTGGCAGTCTTCCAGTATAATATACTGGATGAAATGAGTTAGAAGGTGTAACACACACCAGACTCCCTGTAAAATATATAGGAATAAACAACTCAACAATAATCCCAGTATTACATACTAGAAGACAAATATTGAGAGGACACACTTCCAGTATTACATACTGGTAGACAATCATTCACACACTAAACTTAATGAAAAGCAAGTTATTAGAACAAAAATCTAGTATATGATAGTAGAAATTAATGAAAAGCAAGACTAAATAATATACTAGTAGTCTTCCAGTATAATATACTGGATGAAATGAATTAGAAGGTGTACCACACACCAGACTCCCTGTAAAATATATAGGAATAAACAACTCAACAATTATCTCAGTATTACATACTGGAAGACAAACATTGAGAGGACACACTTCCAGTATTACATACTGGAAGACAATCATTCACAGAATTAACTTAATGAAAAACAAGTTATTAGAACATAAATCTAGTATATGATAGTAGAAATTAATGAAAAGCAAGACTAAATAATATACTGGCAGTCTTCCAGTATAATATATTGGATGAAATGAATTAGAAGGGGTAAAACACACCAGACTCCCTGTAAAATATACAAGAATAAACAACTCAACAATTATCTCAGTATTACATACTGGAAGACAAACATTGAGAGGACACACTTACAGTATTACATACTGGAAGACAATCATTCATAGAATAAACTTAATGGAAAGCAAGTTATTAGAACAAAAATCTAGTATATGATTGTAGAAATTAATGAAAAGCAAGACTAAATAATATATTGGCAGTCTTCCAGTATAATATACTGGATGAAATGAGTTAGAAGGTGTAACACACACCAGACTCCCTGTAAAATATATAGGAATAAACAACTCAACAATTATCTCAGTATTACATAATGGAAGACAAACATTGAGAGGACACACTTCCAATATTACATACTGGAAGACAATCATTCACAGAATAAACTTAATGAAAAACAAGTTATTAGAACATAAATCTTGAATATGATAGTAGAAATTAATGAAAAGCAAGACTAAATAATATGCTGGCAGTCTTCCATTATAATATACTGGATGAAATGAATTAGAAGGTGTAACACACACCAGACTCCCTGTAAAATATACAGGAATAAATAACTCAATAATTATCTCAGTATTACATACTGGAAGACAAACATTGAGAGGAGACACTTCCAGTATTACATACTGGAAGACAATCATTCACAGAATAAACTTAATGAAAAGCAAGTTATTAGAACATAAATCTAGTATATGATAGTAGAAATTAATGAAAAGCAAGACTAAATAATATACTGGCAGTCTTCCAGTATAATATACTGGATGAAATGAATTAGAAGGTGTAACACACACCAGACTCCCTGTAAAATATACAGGAATAAATAACTCAACAATTATCTCAGTATTACATACTGGAAGACAAACATTGAGAGGAGACATTTCCACTATTACATACTGGAAGACAATCATTCACAGAATAAACTTAATGGAAAACAAGTTATTAAAACAAAAATCTAGTATATGATAGTAGAAATTAATGAAAAGCAAGACTAAATAATATACTGGCAGTCTTCCAGTATAATATACTGGATGAAATGAATTAGAAGGTGTAACACACACCAGACTCCCTGTAAAATATACAGGAATAAATAACTCAACAATTATCTCAGTATTACATAATGGAACACAAACATTGAGAGGACACACTTCCAATATTACATACTGGAAGACAATCATTCACAGAATAAACTTAATGAAAAGCAAGTTATTAGAACATAAATCTTGAATATGATAATAGAAATTAATGAAAAGCAAGACTAAATAATATACTGGCAGTCTTCCAGATAATATACTGGATGAAATGAATTAGAAAGTAACACACGCCAGACTTCCTCTAAGATATACAGGAATAAACAACTCAACAATAATCCCAGTATTACATAATGGAAGACAAATATTGAGAGGACACACTTCCAGTATTACATACTGGAAGACAATCATTCACACACTAAACTTAATGAAAAGCAAGTTATTAGAACAAAAATCTAGTATATGATAGTAGAAATTAATGAAAAGCAAGACTAAATAATATACTAGTAGTCTTCCAGTATAATATACTGGATGAAATGAATTAGAAGGTGTACCACACACCAGACTCCCTGTAAAATATATAGGAATAAACAACTCAACAATTATCTCAGTATTACATACTGGAAGACAAACATTGAGAGGACACACTTCCAGTATTACATACTGGAAGACAATCATTCACAGAATTAACTTAATAAAAAGTAAGTTATTAGAACATAAATCTAGTATATGATAGTAGAAATTAATGAAAAGCAAGACTAAATAATATACTAGTAGTCTTCCAGTATAATATACTGGATTAAATGAATTAGAAGGTGTAACACACACCAGACTCCCTGTAAAATATATAGAAATAAACAACTCAACAATTATCTCAGTATTACATACTGGAAGACAAACATTGAGAGGACACACTTCCAGTATTACATACTGGAAGACAATCATTCATAGAATAAACTTAATGGAAAGCAAGTTATTAGAATATAAATCTAGTATATGATAGTAGAAATTAATGAAAAGCAAGACTAAATAATATACTGGCAGTCTTCCAGTATAATATACTGGATGAAATGAATTAGAAGGTGTAACACACACCAGACTCCCTGTAAAATATACAGGAATAAATAACTCAATAATTATCTCAGTATTACATACTGGAAGACAAACATTGAGAGGAGACACTTCCAGTATTACATACTGGAAGACAATCATTCACAGAATAAACTTAATGAAAAGCAAGTTATTAGAACATAAATCTAGTATATGATAGTAGAAATTAATGAAAAGCAAGACTAAATAATATACTGGCAGTCTTCCAGTATAATATACTGGATGAAATGAATTAGAAGGGGTAACACACACCAGACTCCCTGTAAAATATACAAGAATAAACAACTCAACAATTATCTCAGTATTACATACTGGAAGACAAACATTGAGAGGACACACTTACAGTATTACATACTGGAAGACAATCATTCATAGAATAAACTTAATGGAAAGCAAGTTATTAGAACATAAATCTAGTATATGATAGTAGAAATTAATGAAAAGCAAGACTAAATAATATACTGGCAGTCTTCCAGTATAATATACTGGATGAAATGAATTAGAAGGTGTAACACACACCAGACTCCCTGTAAAATATATAAGAATAAACAACTCAACAATTATCTCAGTATTACATACTGGAAGACAAACATTGAGAGGATACACTTCTAGTATTACATACTGGAAGACAATCATTCACACAATAAACTTAATGAAAAGCAAGTTATTAAAACAAAAATCTAGTATATGATAGTAGAAATTAATGAAAAGCAAGACTAAATAATATATTGGCAGTCTTCCAGTATAATATACTGGATGAAATGAGTTAGAAGGTGTAACACACACCAGACTCCCTGTAAAATATATAGGAATAAACAACTCAACAATTATCTCAGTATTACATACTGGAAGACAAACATTGAGAGGATACACTTCTAGTATTACATACTGGAAGACAATCATTCATAGAATAAACTTAATGGAAAGCAAGTTATTAGAATATAAATCTAGTATATGATAGTAGAAATTAATGAAAAGCAAGACTAAATAATATATTGGAAGTCTTTCAGTATAATATACTGGATGAAATGAATTAGAAGGTGTAACACACACCAGACTCCCTGTAAAATATATAGGAATAAATAACTCAACAATTATCTCAGTATTACATAACGGAAGACAAACATTGAGAGGACACACTTCCAATATTACATACTGGAAGACAATCATTCACAGAATAAACTTAATGAAAAGCAAGTTATTAGAACATAAATCTTGAATATGATAGTAGAAATTAATGAAAAGCAAGACTAAATAATATACTGGCAGTCGTCCGTATAATATACTGGATGAAATGAATTAGAAGGGGTAACACACACCAGACTCCCTGTAAAATATACAAGAATAAACAACTCAACAATTATCTCAGTATTACATACTGGAAGACAAACATTGAGAGGATACACTTCTAGTATTACATACTGGAAGACAATCATTCACAGAATAAACTTAATGAAAAGCAAGTTATTAGAACAAAAATCTAGTATATGATAGTAGAAATTAATGAAAAGCAAGACTAAATAATATATTGGCAGTCTTCCAGTATAATATACTGGATGAAATGAATTAGAAGGTGTAACACACACCAGACTCCCTGTAAAATATACAGGAATAAATAACTCAATAATTATCTCAGTATTACATACTGGAAGACAAACATTGAGAGGAGACACTTCCAGTATTACATACTGGAAGACAATCATTCACAGAATAAACTTAATGAAAAGCAAGTTATTAGAACATAAATCTAGTATATGATAGTAGAAATTAATGAAAAGCAAGACTAAATAATATACTGGCAGTCTTCCAGTATAATATACTGGATGAAATGAATTAGAAGGGGTAACACACACCAGACTCCCTGTAAAATATACAAGAATAAACAACTCAACAATTATCTCAGTATTACATACTGGAAGACAAACATTGAGAGGACACACTTACAGTATTACATACTGGAAGACAATCATTCATAGAATAAACTTAATGGAAAGCAAGTTATTAGAACAAAAATCTAGTATATGATTGTAGAAATTAATGAAAAGCAAGACTAAATAATATATTGGCAGTCTTCCAGTATAATATACTGGATGAAATGAATTAGAAGGTGTATCACAAACCAGACTCCCTGTAAAATATATAGGAATAAACAACTCAACAATTATCTCAGTATTACATACTGGAAGACAAACATTGAGAGGACACACTTCCAGTATTACATACTGGAAGACAATCATTCATAGAATAAACTTAATGAAAAGCAAGTTATTAGAACATAAATCTAGTATATGATAGTAGAAATTAATGAAAAGCAAAACTAAATAATATACTGGCAGTCTTCCAGTATAATATACTGGATGAAATGAATTAGAAGGTTTAACACACACCAGACTTCCTGTAAAATATACATGAATAAATAACTCAATAATTATCTCAGTATTACATACTGGAAGACAAACATTGAGAGGAGACACTTCCAGTATTACATACTGGAAGACAATCATTCACAGAATAAACTTAATGAAAAGCAAGTTATTAGAACATAAATCTAGTATATGATAGTAGAAATTAATGAAAAGCAAGACTAAATAATATACTGGCAGTCTTCCAGTATAATATACTGGATGAAATGAATTAGAAGGTGTAACACACACCAGACTCCCTGTAAAATATATAAGAATAAACAACTCAACAATTATCTCAGTATTACATACTGGAAGACAAACATTGAGAGGACACACTTCTAGTATTACATACTGGAAGACAATCATTCACACAATAAACTTAATGAAAAGCAAGTTATTAAAACAAAAATCTAGTATATGATAGTAGAAATTAATGAAAAGCAAGACTAAATAATATATTGGCAGTCTTCCAGTATAATATACTGGATAAAATGAGTTAGAAGGTGTAACACACACCAGACTCCCTGTAAAATATATAGGAATAAACAACTCAACAATTATCTCAGTATTACATACTGGAAGACAAACATTGAGAGGATACACTTCTAGTATTACATACTGGAAGACAATCATTCATAGAATAAACTTAATGGAAAGCAAGTTATTAGAATATAAATCTAGTATATGATAGTAGAAATTAATGAAAAGCAAGACTAAATAATATAATGGCTGTCTTTCAGTATAATATACTGGATGAAATGAATTAGAAGGTGTAACATACACCAGACTCCCTGTAAAATATACAGGAATAAATAACTCAACAATTATCTCAGTATTACATAATGGAAGACAAACATTGAGAGGACACACTTCCAATATTACATACTGGAAGACAATCATTCACAGAATAAACTTAATGAAAAGCAAGTTATTAGAATATAGATCTTGAATATGATAGTAGAAATTAATGAAAAGCAAGACTAAATAATATACTGGCAGTCGTCCGTATAATATACTGGATGAAATGAATTAAAAGGGGTAACACACACCAGACTCCCTGTAAAATATACAGGAATAAATAACTCAATAATTATCTCAGTATTACATACTGGAAGACAAACATTGAGAGGAGACACTTCCAGTATTACATACTGGAAGACAATCATTCACAGAATAAACTTAATGAAAAGCAAGTTATTAGAACATAAATCTAGTATATGATAGTAGAAATTAATGAAAAGCAAGACTAAATAATATACTGGCAGTCTTCCAGTATAATATACTGGATGAAATGAATTAGAAGGTGTATCACACACCAGACTCCCTGTAAAATATATAGGAATAAACAACTCAACAATTATCTCAGTATTACATACTGGAAGACAAACATTGAGAGGACACACTTCCAGTATTACATACTGGAAGACAATCATTCATAGAATAAACTTAATGAAAAGCAAGTTATTAGAACATAAATCTAGTATATGATAGTAGAAATTAATGAAAAGCAAGACTAAATAATATACTGGCAGTCTTCCAGTATAATATACTGGATGAAATGAATTGGAAGGTTTAACACACACCAGACTCCCTGTAAAATATACATGAATAAATAACTCAATAATTATCTCAGTATTACATACTGGAAGACAAACATTTAGAGGAGACACTTCCAGTATTACATACTGGAAGACAATCATTCACAGAATAACTTAATGAAAAGCAAGTTATTAGAACATAAATCTAGTATATGATAGTAGAAATTAATGAAAAGCAAGACTAAATAATATACTGGCAGTCTTCCAGTATAATATACTGGATGAAATGAATTAGAAGGTGTAACACACACCAGACTCCCTGTAAAATATATAAGAATAAACAACTCAACAATTATCTCAGTATTACATACTGGAAGACAAACATTGAGAGGACACACTTCTAGTATTACATACTGGAAGACAATCATTCACACAATAAACTTAATGAAAAGCAAGTTATTAAAACAAAAATCTAGTATATGATAGTAGAAATTAATGAAAAGCAAGACTAAATAATATATTGGCAGTCTTCCAGTATAATATACTGGATGAAATGAGTTAGAAGGTGTAACACACACCAGACTCCCTGTAAAATATATAGGAATAAACAACTCAACAATTATCTCAGTATTACATACTGGAAGACAAACATTGAGAGGATACACTTCTAGTATTACATACTGGAAGACAATCATTCATAGAATAAACTTAATGGAAAGCAAGTTATTAGAATATAAATCTAGTATATGATAGTAGAAATTAATGAAAAGCTAGACTAAATAATATATTGGAAGTCTTTCAGTATAATATACTGGATGAAATGAATTAGAAGGTGTAACACACACCAGACTCCCTGTAAAATATACAGGAATAAACAACTCAACAATTATCTCAGTATTACATAATAGAAGACAAACATTGAGAGGACACACTTCCAGTATTACATACTGGAAGACAATCATTCATAGAATAAACTTAATGAAAAGCAAGTTATTAGAACATAAATCTAGTATATGATAGTAGAAAATAATGAAAAGCAAGACTAAATAATATACTGGCAGTCTTCCAGTATAATATACTGGATGAAATGAATTGGAAGGTTTAACACACACCAGACTCCCTGTAAAATATACATGAATAAATAACTCAATAATTATCTCAGTATTACATACTGGAAGACAAACATTGAGAGGAGACACTTCCAGTATTACATACTGGAAGACAATCATTCACAGAATAAACTTAATGAAAAGCAAGTTATTAGAACATAAATCTTGAATATGATAGTAGAAATTAATGAAAAGCAAGACTAAATAATATACTGGCAGTCGTCCGTATAATATACTGGATGAAATGAATTAGAAGGGGTAACACACACTAGACTCCCTGTAAAATATACAAGAATAAACAACTCAACAATTATCTCAGTATTACATACTGGAAGACAAACATTGAGAGGACACACTTACAGTATTACATACTGGAAGACAATCATTCATAGAATAAACTTAATGGAAAGCAAGTTATTAGAACAAAAATCTAGTATATGATTGTAGAAATTAATGAAAAGCAAGACTAAATAATATATTGGCAGTCTTCCAGTATAATATACTGGATGAAATGAATTAGAAGGTGTATCACACACCAGACTCCCTGTAAAATATATAGGAATAAACAACTCAACAATTATCTCAGTATTACATACTGGAAGACAAACATTGAGAGGACACACTTCCAGTATTACATACTGGAAGACAATCATTCATAGAATAAACTTAATGAAAAGCAAGTTATTAGAACATAAATCTAGTATATGATAGTAGAAATTAATGAAAAGCAAGACTAAATAATATACTGGCAGTCTTCCAGTATAATATACTGGATGAAATGAATTGGAAGGTTTAACACACACCAGACTCCCTGTAAAACATACATGAATAAACAACTCAACAATTATCTCAGTATTACATACTGGAAGACAAACATTGAGAGGATACACTTCTAGTATTACATACTGGAAGACAATCATTCATAGAATAAACTTAATGGAAAGCAAGTTATTAGAATATAAATCTATTATATGATAGTAGAAATTAATGAAAAGCAAGACTAAATAATATATTGGCAGTCTTTCAGTATAATATACTGGATGAAATGAATTAGAAGGTGTAACACACACCAGACTCCCTATAAAATATACAGGAATAAATAACTCAACAATTATCTCAGTATTACATAATGGAAGACAAAAATTGAGAGGACACACTTCCAGTATTACATACTGGAAGACAATCATTCACAGAATAAACTTAATGAAAAGCAAGTTATTAGAACATAAATCTTGAATATGATAGTAGAAATTAATGAAAAGCAAGACTAAATAATATACTGGCAGTCGTCCGTATAATATACTAGATGAAATGAATTAGAAGGTAACACACACCAGACTTCCTGTAAGATATACTGGAATAAACAACTCAACAATAATCCCAGTATTACATACTGGAAGACAAATATTGAGAGGACACACTTCCAGTATTACATACTGGAAGACAATCATTCACAGAATAAACTTAATGAAAAGCAAGTTATTAGAACATAAATCTAGTATACGATAGTAGAAATTAATGAAAAGCAAGACTAAATAAAATTTAAGAAACAACTACTTACATTGACAATGTCGCTAAGATTAACTTTTGATGAAGCTTGGAGAAGATATGATTGATTCACCCTAAAATACTTGAAGTTCTATTAATCAAACAGAAATATAAATAGTTAGAGAAAAACAAAATATACGAGCACAAGTATATATTAAAAATTCACATACTATTAACTTACACTTGTTTTCTTAAAGAATTCATCGCAAAGTGTGTCATATTTTGGACATCCAATGCTGGAGTAAGACAACATCCTAATTGGCCCCCTATCCTCATATATTGAATATTGACGGAAATCAGTAAACACTTCCATTATCCATACATTAAACAAAAACGGGAATCCAAGTGACGTATAAGATGGAAGCCTACCAACTGATTTCTTTTTCACTGACTCAGTTGATAGAAGATGAGACAAATTATCAATCAACTCTTCAAAGCAGAAACTGCCCCATGGAAAAGAAGCACAAAGTTCTGTGTCGTCTATGATTTTCATATTACGTTCACTTATATTTCTTTTAATGTCTTTACCCAAAATAACAGCTTCTAATATATAAATCTCGACAAGCTTTACACATCTTCATCGCAGACCTCGACATCATCACATACATCATCAGCTGCACCATCACGGAGTCGAGAACGCTTTTTTATAAACTGATATAAATCATCTACCTTCAAACCTTTTTTCACATTAGAGAAATACCGTTCCTTCAAATGGTTCTCTCTATCATCAACGAAACTATAATCAGATGCGTCAATCTTCAGCCCGGTAATAGAAACCATCTTCTGTAAATGCTACATCGTTATCAAAAACTCTAAAAACCATTTTGGTTTTATCCTTGTAAAAAACTTGAGAAAGCAACATACAATGAGTCAACTTCCCAGAGTGACCCACGTCATTCAACTCTAAAAATTTCCCAAATACACCATTCTTTAGTTGATCCATTTGAGTTCCACACATAAACGACGAAATTGTTTTCTTAAATTTTCGATCGCCTTTCCAATAACAATCAGCAGGAAACCACTCATCCAAATCATAAAATCTATCTCCCTCCTAAAATCAAATTACAACACACATAAACAACATTTCATATAATTTTAAGATAAAAACTTCAACATTTTAGAAATACGTATCAATATCCTACTTGAAGACTCAATTTCTATAAAATCATGAAAAAACGTATTACAAATTAGATAAATAAACACAATCAGAATCCAGTATATATATGAGAAATAAATCACAATCACAACAAAGTCTACAAAAAGTAATGACAAATAAAACATAATTTTAGTCTAAACAGAACTCATCCAGTATAATATACTGGAGAAAAAGCTTACAAACAGCAAAAGTCCCGTAAAATATACTGGAATGAAATAAAACTCAAACTATATTATAATATCCATCCAGTATAACATAGTGAAAGACAAACATTCACATGACAGACTTCCAGTATAATATACTAGACAAAATTTTACTTAATTTAATAAACAAAAAAATATAATAAAAAAAAACACAGTATAAAAAAACTGGGATACAAGACTTCAGAAGACAAATTTTCGTATAAAGATGGCACACTTCATTTAAAAAATACTGAAATCAAACAAAACTCAAGTATTATATACTGGATCAAAGAGCATAATTAAAAAAAAAAAGACAAATAATCATTCAAAAAAAGTAATGACAAATAAAACATAATTTTAGTCTAAACAGAATCCAGTATAATATACTGGAGAAAAAGCTTACACACAGCAGAAGTCCCGTAAAATATACTGGAATGAAATAAAACTCAAACTATATTTTAATATTCATCCAGTATAACATACTGATATACAAACATTCACATGATAGACTTCCAGTATAATATACTGGATAAAATTTTACTAAATTTAATAAATAAAAAACATAATCAAAACCCACACACTAAACGTCAACTATTCACACATACCAGATGTCCCGTAAAATATACTGCAATGAAACAAAACTCAACTATATTATAATATTCATCCAGTATAACATACTGGAAGAAAAACATTCACGTGACAGATTCCAGTATAATATACTGGACAAAATTTTACTAAATTTAATAAACAATAAACATAATCAAAACCCACACACTAGACGTCAACTATTCACACACAGCAGACGTCCCGTAAAATATACTGCAATGACACAAAACTCAACTATAATATTCTTCCAGTATGTTATACTGGAAGATAAACATTCACATGACAGACTTCCATTATAATATACTAGACAAAAACATAATCAAAATTTGACAAGAACTGGAGAAATCTAAAATGCAGATGAAGTAAGAAAATACTTGAAAATTAACTCTAATATACAAAGACTAGAAAAAATTTGAAAAATTTATAAAAATAAATTACACAACGATTACAACATTATAATATAAAACTAATAACAGAGTGACAAAATTACCAGAAGTAAGACAAACTAATGAACAGAGAAAAAATTGTAAAAGTTAAAATACAACAAATATTTAAACCCTAACGGTACGGAAATCAAAATTAAACCTAAAGAACCATTAATAACAACGAAAATTCAAACACATTATCGTAAAAAACAAAACTCACCCATAATTTTGAAGAAAATTGGACCTAACCCCGACAAGATTCGAAGAAAAGTGCTCTCTCAAGAAGCGAAATCCGTACAACTGCTGTAAAAACAAAGAGAAAGGTGATAAAAAGTAACTAAACAGTATGTTAAAAAGGTCAAGGGCAATTATATCATTTATCATATATTTTAAGTTAAAATGGCTAGAAATAGATTACATTTAGATCGGTGACTATTTTTCGATAGTCAACCGTAAATCTAGCTACGCCGTACAATTTTAACCAGTTTGTCTGATTATACCCAAGTCAACGTAACCTGGATTTATAAATTCCCATATCTATATTACGTATTTGGAGAATTTCCTTCCTATTTATCTACGTCTCATTATGTTAATGTCACGATGAAATTATAAATTCCATATTGTCGAATATTTGACACCATCAAAGGTACGCGTGTTCGAATTATATAATTTAGTTTCTTGTTTTAGACCGGTAATTAACTTCCTTTTCTATTAACTACTTGCTACTTACATGCTACTTTAGTAAGAAGCATTTTTCATTTTTTTAAGGACAATTCCTAAATAGTGGGATTATAAAAAGATGAAAATGAGAGGACTATGAAATTTTGAACCTGTAATTAACAATTTGATATAATTGAAGAAGCAAGTAGAGGTCTTAATTGAATTTTAATATTTTGTATCCATTTTGGCTTTATTGTGTTATTTATTTCTCGTTTGGCCTAGGTATAAATTTTTCGAATATAGCATATCATGACCCAAATTTTAAGATACGCCATACCTGTGATTTCCTTATCTTGACTTACCCGGAAGTGCCAAATATGCCAGTCAATGATGGTCAAATTAAATTTCTTGGCTTGTAATCTCAATAGTAAGTGTTGATTGTATGATACTTCTAATTGTTTCAATTATCGAGTGAACAAATTAAAACTTTTCTCTAATTAGAAAATAAATCAATGTCTCTCCTTTATTTTATTTTATTTTTAAAAAATATGATAGAGGTCATCCTTGCTCAGTTAGACACCTTGAAATCATTAACGTCACTTGTTTGAGTCCAACTTTGAACAACCCCGACCATTGATGAATATGACGAACGACGAGATCCTCGTAGCTTGACATCTTGCAGAGGACAACCTTAAGGCGAACAGGAGATTGTACGATCATGGCAGTAGTGCAGACCCATTAGGGAACATTAAGAATATTCTTTCGAATATTCCCTGTAACTTGTCTTTTAGAGCTTAGAAGGGTTTTGCTCCTTTTATATATATATATATACACACTTGTTGTGGGCACTTTTCCTAACACATAACACTTGTTGTAAACTTGCTTACAAAAGCGACTGAGAGGATTATCGTTGAGAAGGTTTCTTGGTCTTGATAACTAAACCTCATCACCCATATTCTCCTTATCTATCTTTTGTTCTAGAGATTATTATACTTAGCTAAGATTTACTCCTTCATTTTCTTTGATTGATTTATTCAAAAAGGTTCTGATATCTTTTGAGTCAAACAATTTGGCACCGTCTGTGGAGATTTCTATAGCTGAGATCTTAGTTTCGTCTAGATTCTTGAAGGAAATAATCACCTCTTCTTAGCCTTACAAAGGCCAACAATGGCAGGAAAGGGAGAAGCAAGGCTAAAGGCAATAGTAGGTGTCATGAACAACCTCCTGAATTCCCTCAACGAAGCCGGTAGGGAAGGCAACGAAAACTCAACACCAAGTGCTACACCTGAGGGAGAGATCTCACTCCCCCTCCCCGCACGAGGGCTTAACTGTATCGCGCGAGAGGGAAACCTCAACATCCGCAACAGAAGAAGCACCACCGGTCGTAAAAAGGCTATTAGAAGAATGGTTGACAAACACCTTGAGCAATATACTCGAGGAACCCGTTTAGAGGGATATCGAAGGCACAATACTCGCAAGAACCGTAGTTGTTGCCGATGATCCAAAAACTCTACAAACAGGTAACACCCATACTGTCATTCATGCAGGCAATGATGCACTTGCGGCCATCTTAAAGAAAATGGAAGAGATGGAAAATGAGAACAAAACACTCCGTGACCAGATGAAAGAGCATCAGGAAAGGGTTGATAAAATACCGGGCGCTCCGAAGTTGCTACCAAAATGTGATGTGGGTCGATTCGTCAAACAACCATACAGTGAAGGGGCAGCTCCCCACTCTATTCCGAAAACCTTCAAAATGCCTCTATATTTGAAAATATATGATGGCACCACGGACCCGAAGGATCACTTAATCCATTACACGTCACTGCAGTAAAAGGTAACGATCTATCGAAAGAACAAGTGTCGTTAGTGCTGCTGAAAATGTTCGGCGAAACTCTGACAGGGGGAGCGTTGACATGGTATTCACAACTACCAGCACGATCGATATCAACGTTCGAAGAAATAGCAGATAAGAGCGAAAAAGGCAAAGGCCAGGGTAAATGATATCTTCGCCATGGCAGACGACAGGCGAAGACTTCGGGATTTCCTAGCCCTATTCAATAGGGTAAGGATGAGCCTACATCAGAAGGGATGGAGGTAGCATCCTTCCAAAATGGGTTAAATAGAAATGGGTCAAAAGCAACCAAAAAGCTGCTAAGTAGACTCATGAAGTACCCCCCCCCCAACCACGTGGGAAGAGATCCATAATGCCTATTGTGCCGAAGTGAGGGCAGACGAGGATGATCTGGATGGCCCGATCCAGCGACTAACATCAGTCCAAACTGAAACAAGGAGAGATCTCCGCAACTATGGCCGAAGGGATCAACTACCCCGCTTCAATCGAAAAAGGCACCAGCCTTATATCCAAACATCCAACCCACCTCCTCCACGACATACAGATGTCGCGCCTCGACACACTGCACCACCCCGAAATGAAAGAGGTATGCCTCCACCGTTAACTGCTCATAACTTTTGTGTTTCTTCTTTAGAAATAGTCTACGCACTGGAAAATCTCGGCACAAAGGTGCAGTGGCCGCAAAAGATGAAATCAGATCCGAGCACCATGAGATCGAACGTTCTGTGTGAATTCCACCAGGAAAGGGGACACAAGATCGAGGACTACATAGGTCTACGATAGGAAGTGGTAAGAATGCTAAACCAGGGACACCTGAAAGAACTGTTGAGCGACTGAGGACGAGTCAATTTCGCTCATAGATGTGATCAACCTCAGGGACCTCCAAAACCACCATCACCAGCTCGTACCATACAAATGATCATTGGTGGTGGCGACGATACGATAATCAACCATGTGAAATTCACCACCACACACAAACTCAAACGGACAGTCGCCCACGAACGGTATGATGACCTCGAAGATAGTATCATCTTCGATAAGTCGGATACCAACGGTTTGTCTTTCCCTAACTATGCTTTGGTTATAGCTTTACGCATCACGGATATCGATGTAAAGAGAATAATGGTGGATGACGGAAGCGGTGCGTGTATTATTCACCCACGAGTTCTCATGCAGATGAGGCTCGAGGATAAAATAGTACTGCATTGCATAACACTAACAGGTTTTAATAATGCAGTGAAACAAACCTCTGGAGAGGTAGTGCTACCCGTTCTGGCAGGAGGCGTCACCCTGGAGACGATGTTCCACGTCATGAACTAGGAAACATCCTACAACGCTATCATAGGGCGTCCATGGATACACACCATGTGAGCCGTCCCGTCAAGTTTCTATCAAGTAATTAAATTTCCTACCCCATTGGGGATATTCAGCATCCGAGGTGAGCAACGCACCGCCCAAGAATGCTACCGGATCACCCAAGATTACATGCACACAAAACAACTAAAAGGGGCAAGTGCGGAAGTATAGCAATCAGCCATATCGGGAACCCAACCCGACGTACAAATAGAGGCCATCGAAGACCCGGATGTCGTAGAAGCTTGCAAGGTAACCATAGAAGATCTCGACCCCGTCCAATTGGACAAAACTGATAGCACAAAAAGGCTTATATCGGATACAACCTCTCAGAACCAAGTAAATATCATGAGTTTTTGACTAAAAAATGCCGATTTGTTCGCCTTTTCCCATTCAAATATGCCAGAAATCCCAAGGGACATCTCCACACATAGGCTGAATATCGATCCTCTTTACCCGCCAGTACGACAAATAAGGAGAAAGTTCAATTCCACCATCAATGAGGCGGTCAGCAAAGAAGTTGATAAATCACTCGATAATGGTTCTATTCGAGAATCGAAATATCCCCAATAGGTCGCCAATGTGGTCATGATAAAAAAAAGAACAGGAAATGGCAGATGTGTGTCGACTTCACCAACCTGAAAAAAGCATGCGCGAAAGATTCGTTTCCGTTACCATATATCGACCAGCTCATCGACGCAACGGCGGGACACGAATTGCTGAGCTTCTTAGACGCCTATTCTGGTTACAACCAAATTCTAATGGCTGAAGAAGACCAAGAAAAGACCACTTTTATCACTCACCAGGGTACATACTACTACAAGGTAATGCCGTTCAGACTCAAGAATGCAGGGGCGACGTATCAAAGGTTAGTCACCAAGATGTTCAAAAAACAACTAAGTAAAACCATGGAGGTTTACATCGATGACATGCTAGTAAAGTCGAAAAACAATGAGGATCACATTGACCATCTGAAGGAAGCCTTCGAGATATTGAGGCGATATAGAATGAGACTGAATCCCGAAAAATGTGCCTTCGGCGTAACTTCAGTAAAGTTCCTTGGTTTTCTGGTATCACAAAGGGGTATCGAAGTCAACCCGGATCAGATCAAGGCCATCGAAGGAATACCAGAAACATTAACCAGCAAGAAGTAGGTGTAGAAATTAACAGGACGAATAGCCACCCTGTCAAGGTTTATTTCACGATCGTCGGACAGGTTCCATAAATTCTTCAATGTGATAAGGAAAGACCACAGACTATAGTGGAATTCGGAATGCGTCGACGCCTTGAGAAATCTGAAAGCGTATCTATCTTCACCACCCTTACTCGTCAAGGCAGACCCGGGCGAATGCCTACTAGTGTACCTAGCAGTCTCCGAAGTCACAGTAAGTGTAGTCCTGATCCGCGAAAACAAAGGTACGCAATCTCCGATTTACTATATCAGCAAAACCATAATTGATGCCGAAATAAGGTACCCTCACCTTGAGAAACTAGCTTTGGCATTAGTCGTAGCTTCACGAAGCTTAGACCATATTTTTAATGTCACCCCATAAAAGTGGTGACAACCTTCCCCCTCAGGGTCATCCTACACAAACCCAAACTATCGGGCATATTGGCCTAGTGGGCCATAGAATTAAGCGAGCACGACATAACATACCAACTGCGAACTGCTATTAAGTCCTAGGTGCTCGCCGATTTCGTCGCTGATTTCAGCATGGAAATATTGCTTGAAGTAGAGCAGGAGGCGCTTCGCGCTTCCGCACATTCCGACCTATGGGTCCTCTACACCGACGATACATCTAATGCCTCAGGATCGGGACTAGGACTTGTCCTCGAAGTTCCTACGGGCAAAGTAATTTGCCAGTTCATACGATGCCTCGAGATGACCAACAATGAGGCCGAGTATGAAGCTGTGATTGCAGGATTGAAATTAGCCCTCAAATAGGCGCTCGACGACTTGTCCTCCATTGCGATTCTCAACTCGTGGTGAACCAAGTCACCGGGACTTTCCAAATCAAAGAACAAAGACTACAAAAGTACCAGTCAAAAATTTACAAACTGCTGCCAGAATTCGATGAATGCCGCCTCGACCAAATACCCAGGGCACAGAATATCGAAGCAGATGGCCTCGCCAAGCTAGCGACAACTACCAAAAATATCAACAAGGAAAACGTGGTCACTCTTCTCCATTCTGCACTAGACCAAGTCAAGGTACATTCTATAAACCTAACTTGGGACTGGTGCAACCATCTCGTAATGTATTTGCAGGATGGAATGCTCCCACAAGATAAGAAAGAAGCCAAAAAACTTAGAATACAGGCAACCAGATACAACCTCGTAAACTATGATCTTTACAAGAGAACATTCGGCGGCCCTCTAGCCAAGTATCTTAGGCCAAATCAAACAAGGCGAGTACTAGAAAAAGTACATGAAGGGCATTGCCGCACCCACACGGGAAACTGTGCCCTAGTCTGATGCCTCATCTGCGCTGGATACTACTGGCCCACCATGAAAAAAGAAGTCGCGAACTATGTCAGAAAGTGTGAGAAGTGTCAAAAATACACCCCTATGATACACCAAGTAGGAGAACTCTTGAATTCCATCATTTCGCCATGGCCATTCATAAAGTGGGGGATGGATATTGTCGAACCCCTCCCGGCAGGAGGAGGTAAGGTACGCTTCCTTTTAGTTTTAACTGACTATTTTTCTAAATAGGTGGAAGCAGGTGCGTACACTCAAATACGTGAGCAAGAGGTCATCGCGTTCATATGGAAAAATATAATATGCCGCTTCGGCATCCCCAAAAAAATCAGCTGTGACAACGGACCTCAGTTCGTCGGAAAGAAAATAATTGAGTTTTTCGAAAAATGGCACATCAAGCGAATACTCTCCACACCATACCATCCCGCCGGCAATGGCCAAGCCGAATCCTCCAATAAAGTAATACTGAATATATTGAAAAAGAAGCTCGAGGACGCGAAAGGGATATGGCCTAAACTACTACTAGAAGTACTATGGGCATACCGCACTATGCCAAAAACTAGCGCAGGCGAGACGCCATATTCGCTAGTCTACGGGACTGACGCAGTTATACCCATCGAGGTCGGAGAGCCTAGCTTTAGATACTCCAATGAAAGCGGAGCAAACAACGACAAAAGTAGGCTACAAGATCTGGATGAAGTTGAAGAACAAAGAGATATGGCCCACATAAGAATAGTAGCCCAAAAGCAACAAGTAGAAAGGTACTACACCAAAAAGGCCAAAGTACGACCGCTCAAGGTCGGAGATTACGTCCTCAAAGCTAAAACACAAGCAGCGAAAGACCCTAATAAGGGAAAACTGGGAACAAACTAGGACGAACCATATAAAATCATGGCGGCAGCGAACAAAGGAGCATTCCAGTTAGAGACAATGGAGGGAAACTACTCCAAAACAATTGGAATGTCGCCCATCTCAAATACTTCCACTTCTGAAAGGAGGCGTCACCTGAGTCGTACTCTTTTTCCCTCATTCGTGTTTCGTCCCAATCGGGTTTTCTCGGTGAGTTTTTAATGAGGCAGCAAAGGGGGACGTCTCGAGGTTCGAAGTATTGTTCATACCCCGCCCGTCGATGTGTTCTCCGGGCCGAGTAATGAAGGGAATAGATATAGATAATCAAATCTCCATTGTATGTACAAAGTCGACATGTGTTTCGTACAAGAATATAATCAAATCTCCATTGTATGTACAAAGTCGACATGTGTTTACTACAAGAATATAATCAAATCTCCATTGTATATATAAAGTCAACATGTATTTCCTACGGGATCATGATCAAACATCCAATGTAACATCCGAATGGCCAAGGCCATCGACGAAGATATGAGTTTGACCTCGTTTGAACTACGACGGGATACTACTTCGACGATAGTTCGAAGCAACCTCCCAATAGCCAAGGCCATTGACAAAAATATGTGTTCGACCTCGTTCAAACTACGAAGGGATATTACTTCGATGATAGTTCGACGCAACATCCCAATGGCCAAGGCCATCAACGAAAATATGAGTTCGACCTCTTTTGAACTACGATGGGATACTTCTTCGATGATAATCCGAATCAACATCCCAATGGCCAAGGCTATCGATGAAAATATGAGTTCGACCTCGTTCGAACTACAACGGGATACTACTTCGGCGATAGTTCGAAGCAACATCTCAATGGCCAAGGCCATCAATGAAGATGAGTTCGACCTTATTCGAAATATGATGGGATACTACTTTGACGATAGTTCGAAGCAACATCCCAATGGCAAAGGCTATCAACGAAGATGAGTTCGACCTCGTTCGAACTATGACGGGATTCTACTTCGATGACAGTTCGAAGCAATACCCTAATGGCCTAGGCCATCGACGAAAATATGAGTTCGACCTCGTTTGAACTATGACGGGATCCTACTTCGGCGATAGTTCGAAGCGATATCCCAATGGCCAAGACCATCAATGAAAATATGAGTTCGACCTCGTTCGAACTACGACGGGATACTACATCAATGATAGTTCGAAGCAACATCCCAATGGCCAAGGCCATCGACGAAAATATGAGTTCGACCTCGTTCGAACTACGACGGGATACTACTTCGACGATATTTCGAAGCAACATCCCAATGGCGAAGATCATCGATGAAAATATGAGTTCGATCACGTTCAAACTACGATGGGATACTACTTCGATGATAGTTCGAAGCAACATCCCAATGGCCAAGGCCATCAACGAAGATGAGTTCGACCTCATTCGAAATACGACGGGATACTACTTCGACGATAGTTCGAAACAACATCCCAATGGACAAGGCCATCAACGAAGATGAATTCGACCTCGTTCGAACTACGACGGGATTCTACTTCGACGACAGTTCGAAGCAACATCCCAATGGCCTAGGTCATCGACGAAAATATGAGTTCGACCTCGTTCGAACTATGATGGGATCCTACTTCGGTGATAGTTCGAAGCGATATCCCAATAGCCAAGGCCATATATGAAAATATGATTTCGATCTTGTTCGAACTACGATGGGATACTACTTCGATGATAGTTCGAAGCAACATCCCAATGGCTAAGGCCATCGACAAAAATATGAGTTTGACCTCGTTCGAACTACGATGGGATACTATTTCGACGATAGTTCGAAGCAACATCCCAATGGCCAAGGCCATCAATGAAGATGAGTTTGATCTCATTCGAAATACGATGGGATACTAATTCGACGATAGTTCGAAGCAACATCCCAATGGCCAAGGCCATCAACGAAGATATGAGTACAACCTAGATCGAACTACAACGGGATTCTACTTCGACGACAGTTCGAAGCAACATCCCAATGGCCTAGGCCATCGACGAAAATATGAGTTTGACCTCGTTCGAACTATGACGGGATCCTACTTCGGCGATAGTTCGAAGCAATATCCCAATGGCCAAGGCCATCGATGAAATATGAGTTTGACCTCATTCGAACTATGATGTGATCCTACTTCGGCGAAGTTCGAAGCAATATCCTAATGGCCAAGGCTGTCGACAAAAATATGAGTTTGATATAATTCGAACTACGACAGGATCCTACCTCGACAACAGATCGAAGGTAACATCCCACTGGCCAAGGCCATCGACGAGAATACAAGTTTGACTTCACTCGAACCACGATGGGATCCCACTTTGATGATCATTTGAACGTAGCATCCCAAAGACTAAAGCTACTGCCAAAAGAAAAGGGATTCGACCTCACCCAAAAGCTAAATTGGCTTGATAGTTCGATAGGTACCCCAGGTACCATAGATATTGCAAAGATCATCACCGAATCAACAAAACAAATTATACATTACATCAAAATGTTAATTACACCTATCTTTACAACGAGCTCAAGCATGCCCCTTACAAATGTCCCAAAACAAAAAGTAATAACAAATAAAAGGCTACACGTCGCCCCCGGTTGGGTACGCATCTTCGTACCAAGAGTCAGAAGCAAGACGATTTGCATCATCAGATTTAATGTCATCCCCATCAGGTGTAAGAGGGTCGTACCCGCATGCCTCCCAAACTGCGCGAGCATCGGTATGCACGACCTGGAGTTCTGCTTCAGTTGTCCTCCTCTCGGCATGAAAAGCCTTGTACACGTCAAGACGAGCCTCAGCATGGACCCACAACTCATATAAGCGATGAGGCACGACCGGATCAAGCATGAGACGTAGAAGGTTGTGAGCATCGACTTGAATCCTCCGCTCTCAGCGAGGCCACTTGTCCATTCAACACAGATAGCTCCGCCTCCAACTCCTTAACACGCCCCTCAAGCCCCACAACCTTAAGCTTAGAGGCCTTCTTCTCCTCAGTCAGCTCTGACCTACAAACACGGAGGGTATTCTCCAAAGCCGCCGCTCCAGAAATAGTTGTCGCCAGCTTATCAGCACCGATGCTCAGTTCACCCTTGAGACCCTCAATCTCCACCGCTTTTGTACTCAATTCAGTGGTCAAACTGGCCACCTTTGCTTGTAAGTCGGCATTCTCGGCCATCACCCCCCCCCCCCCCTGCTTAACTCAAGCTCATCCTCCTTCACCTTAAGGAAGGCCTCAAGTTCACTATTGCGGGCGACAGCCTTCATAAGCTCCTCATCTCGCTCCCTCAGCTCCTCGACCTTGCGCGCCAGTTGGTCCTCCCTCTATTTGAGTCCTTTGCGGAACAACTGAAAATCAGGATCCTGATTATAAATATCGGCCATTGCACGATGCTTAGCGCGATACTGTTGATATTTAGAAGACATCTTCCCGTAAATGGCCATCCTCTTCCTCTCCCGATGCTCGCGTTCGGTCTCCATGATAAGGGTCTAGCACAAAAAAAAGAAGTTAAAGACAAAAACATAGGTCAAAATCACAAACGTAAGCCCAACGACGAAAAGGAAAAGAAAGGCACCAACCCATAAAGCCATGTCGGCAACGTTCTGAGACAACTCCATATCGCTTATCTCCCTAAGCACCTCGCTCTCAGGGGCAGCACATAGAGGGGCTAAAACAGACGCCACTTGATAGCAGCTCGACAACAAGTTGTAGTCCTCCGGGATAACTATATGACGATCGGATCCTTCCACTCTGACCTCCACGTGAGTATGGCGACCTACGAACTCACGAACGTCCTCCGGGTCGACATCTGAACCTGAGCCTCCGCCCTCGACACGACAGCCTCCTCAAATGTTAGATGACGCGCCACCCTCAGTTGAGTGAACGGAGCCGGCCCCTGGTTAAATCCCTTCCGTTTAGGGAGATTTCCCCGCCAAAATGGTGTCGGCCATAAATGTGGGAACAAGTGCCGTATGCGACGTCCTACTTCTACCAGCGTCCACGGCTACATCCTTCCAAGCTCCATTCTCCTCCTTTTTCTTGATAATGACTCGTCCCCGTTAGAGGATTTGTCCAAGAAATGTGGGGTCGGTATTGAAAAAGCCTCCTCCCTCACGACCATGTCCCGAGAGGAACCTTCTACTTGAATCGGTTGAGGATGACCCCCTCGAACAGACTCATTCAAAGTAAACTGCATTCCTGCGACAATGACGGCCTGTCAAAATTCAGGGACTGGTGCCCTCTGCCTGGAAGCTCCTCAACCTGTCGTCATGAAGAGTCGTATCAATAGACGATGACATATAACCAATGAAGCGATAAGAGGAAACATTTACCGAATGGAACTCTCGAGCCATAACGTTTTATAAAGGCGGGCCAATCTCGGGTTTCCGCTGCATGGGGTAATAGATGGGCTACCCAATCCCTTATGCCAGCAATAGGGCGGGGCGGACATCCCATAGCTTCAAACGATAAGCAAACAAACCCTATAATGAATATAGATGAAGGAAGAGTAAAATGAGTGGAGACACTTATGAGTCTCGTTCCACCGCTCCGGGAACCTGGCGGAGTCAGAAACAATGTGTTCAGTTTTGACAAAGAAATACTTATGCCAAAACTTGCGACTTGCTCGGTCGTCGATCCCAACCACCAGCCCTTTTGTGCCACGGTGCCTCAAATGTACCATAGTACCCCTGTGGAAGCTGGGCGAGAACTGGTGTAAGAGGTTATGGATAGAAACATCGCATTCCACCAACTCCGCATACTTGGACAACAACAGAAGTATCTTGAGCGTATATGGCAAAAGTTGTACCGGGAAAACTTGGTAGAACCTACAGAACTCTTCCGCTAATGGGAGGAGGGGAAAAGAATAGCCAATCATGAAAGGGTACTCGTAGAAAACGCAATACCCAGGTCTGTGGACCTCTACGAAATCCTTTCCCGCTGGAACCATGTCAACATGAGCGGGAATGCCATACTTTGCATGAAGAGCGTCAATGTGAACTTGTTCCATTTCAGAAAGTACGGGGGTAAGAGTAGAAGGAGGATCTTTGAGGAAGTCACTTTGAGAAATGGGGTGTCTTGGCAGTAACTCCTCCACCGTAGGAAGACTATCCCCTTCTTCTACCACCATATCCTCACCGCCTGGGGGGGCGCCAAGGACAACGGGGTGGCCTCAGAAACCCCTTCACGAGATCGATGTGATCTTGGCATGTTTTCGAAGAAAGAGATGTTGACGCAGCAAAAAAGAAGAAGTTGTGAATGAAGAATAAGAGCAAAAGAAGCAGAAGGCTGTTAGGACAAACTCGGAGGAATGAGGAGGGGTAATCAGAAATGAAATGGCCAAGAATTTTTGAAAAAATAAACCCTCCACCTATTTATAAGATTGGGTCGCGCCAGAATTGAAGCAGAAGGTCGCAGAATGACACCAAAATTGAAGCGACAAGCCATCAATCCCTGTCTCAAAAACACGCATAATGATGACGCACGTGAAGATTATGTCATTTCCCGGTAAAGTGCATTACCTGGTGTCTTGCTAAGCATGCTGACCACCCACCATTGGCTAGGCCGTAACGACTCGTAGGGTCAAATTTCTCTGTAAGAACGTATAGTGTCCGCTCATCGAGGATGCACCAAGTTGCAACCTCGACAAGCGGAGGGACTAACCGTATGGGTCTAAATTTGAACAACCCCGATCGTTGATGAATACGATGAACGATGAGATCCTCGTAGCTCGACATCTTGCAAAGGACGACCTTAAAGCGAACAAGAGATTGTACGACCCTGGCAGTAGTGCAGGCCCATTAGGGAACATTAGGAATATTCTTTCGAATATTCCCTGTAACTTATCTTTTAGAGCTTAGAAGGGTTTTGATCCTTATATATATATATATAGCGTAAAACAACCTTGTAAACTCTCTGGGCACTTTTCCTAACACATAACACTTGTTGTAAACTTGCTTACAAAAGCGACTAAGAGGATTATCATTGAGAAGGTTTCTTGGTCTTGATAACGAATCCTCATCACCTATATTCTCCTTATCTATCTTTTGTTCTAGAAATTATTATACTTAGCTAAGATTTACCCCTTCATTTTCTTTGATTGATTTATTCAAAAAAGTTTCGATATCTTTTGAGTCAAACATTACTATTATAAATGATAGAAAAAATATATATTTTTTAAAAAGGTCTAGTAGATGCAAGTGATAAATAATCACCATATCATTTTCATCAACATATTAAAATATTTTGTTTGAGGTGAAACGATTTACTTTATTGAGAAAAATACGCTACATCACCTTTACAAGTAATCCAAGATAAAATTTGGTGAAATTCAAGCCAACTAATAGATGATCAATGCGTACAATTAGCTACACTCATCAACCTTTTTCTTGTTTTTCGTATGAATGGTAGTCCATCCAGCTAGTAATTTCAGTTACTTAGTTTGTTTATCTCCAATTATGTTCTCATGTGGCTTAATATCATCGTATGTTTGTAAGTTTGTTGATGATAGTTGTTTACCCTCACAATCGGACAACAATTCAATTTGTAAGTAATTTTAAGGATACGTGGATTAAATTGATATAAGGTGATAAATTAAATTACAATTAGATTAAAGTATGATAAAATAAATTCAAACCACACGAATTAGGCAGTAACAGCTTTGGGAGGAGGGTCCTCCTTGAACAGGATGCACTTCGATCACAGTTAAATAAGAAATTAAAGAGAAGTAATAGTATATTGCTTCTGAATGATTGTTACATCTTCTTTTACAAATAATCAGACCCCCTTTATGTAGTAGGGGAGTCCTATTTTGGGTACAATTCTACAACAGGTAAAAAATTTCATGATTTGCTAATTAGCCGATTTTCCATTGAAATGCGCCGAGATTCCCGCCATGATATCCGTCCGGTTAGAGATATTTCGGCCTTTTGTTACCCGATCTAACAATGTTTTCTCGAGCTCATTCAGTGTCAGAGTTGGTTCCGGGGTCATGGACTCGATGTCCTTGAAGACGGGCATTCAGACCTCGTGTCCTAGTTTGATGGAACCCGAGGTCGATCTTCAACCGTTCATGTTTCAATCCCGATCTGTTATCCAATAGACGAGCTTGATTTTGATCGTATATAGATTAGTCCCCTCATTTTTTGGAGCGTAAATGATGAAAAATGATATGAGTTCCTGATTCTCGTCTCGATACCCCGCATTAGAAATAACAAAATAAGCAAAACGTCTCGTCAGTCACGTCTTAATGGCATTAAATGCTCGTCAGTTGTTGGTCGACCACTCCTGGTTTTGAACCGTCATTTGAAAGTTATAAATACCCCCTCCTTCATTCATTCAAACTTTACATCCAATCTTTTCCTACTCTTGTTCTTAAAAAATCTATGCATTTTCTAGTACTTGTACCTAGATTTCTTGAGAGCTTTGTAAGAATTCTCGCTTGTCTTAACCATCAAGCGTGCCTTTTTAACTCCATCTTCTTCATATTTATCCAAAAGAAAAAATGGCGAAGACTTCTAAAACAGTACCTCAAAAAGAAACCACTTCTTCTTCCCGGCCGGCCGGCGAGGAACCAGCGGCGGAACCTCCTATTGACGCGTTTACTCCGGGCGGGTGCTCGGTGACGGCCGACTTTAAGGTTGAGAAATCTTCACCTGTTCCGTGCCGGGGTGAAAAGGTGTCGAGTTATATTTTCCCGATCATCAAGGATATACTCCCTACGGTCATAAAGGACTGCAACTGGGCCGGAAAAGAAGTGGTAGTTCCCGGGCCCGAAGAAGACATCACTACTCACATTAAAGGATACTTAAGTATTTACATTTTATCCCTTTACGTTGAGCCTGTTGGACCCTGTGATCATCCAGTTCTGCAAAAGGTACGAGGTGTGCCTTGGTTAGATATACCCCTCGTTTTGGAGGATAGTCATTCTCTTCCGATTCTTCATGAGCAAGATTGACGGATGTCCATTCACCGTTGATCATTTGATGCACCTATACAGTCCCCGATTCTTCCAGGGGGACTAATCAAACTTGCGCGTCGGGCCACCAAAGCCCCGACCGATGAAGGTCGAGACCGAGGTTGGCTAGGTAGATTTGTCTGAGTTAGGACCTTGGACCTGATTTCGATCGAGGACATTCCGTTCCCCGAATAGCAGAACACAAAACGTAAGTAACATTCTTCTTTTCAAGGAATTTAATATTTTTGCTCTCTTTTTCCCCTTTCATACCGATGTTTGGTGGTGATGCAGTTGTTGCTCAGGTTCCAGATGTAGTTCCTCGACTCAGGGAGCGGGTCAAGGGCATTGTATCCAAGAAACTGTACTCCGACCGCGCATGGCGCGAACTTTTGAAGGGCCAGTGAGAAGCCCATTCTCACGGTGAGATTCCTTCATAGAGTGGACAATATTTGGGCCTTTTCCATGTTGTCTTACTCATTTCTTTTTTCTTTGTGGGACTTGGGAAGGATGTTGCAATGAGGACTCCATCCGGCGATGAGGATAGTCCCACCGAGTCCCTTGCTCCGAGGTAGGGTGAGGAGGAGAAGAGGAGAATGCCTCCGAGTTCTACGAACTCGGAGAAAAAACCAGAAAAGAGGCTGGTGCGCAAATCCAAGGAAAATACCAGCACTCGAGATCTCCCATCGGACTCAGTCTACCTACTGAGGGATGAGTCTGAGAAGAAGAAAATTCCGAACTAGTGGCCTGCGTGCGAGTCAATATCGTACTGCCTCAAACCAGTAGGGTTGTTGAGGAGGCAGTGGTCGAGGTCTCCGAACAAGAGAGGGGCAAAACTGTTTTTCCCCAAGCTAGGAAAGCTGACACAGAGATTGCAACTGGTGCTTCTCGGGCAGAGGATAATTCCCTGAAGGATGGACTTGGGGTGATAGACCTCTCCGAGTTGCCTTTGTTTACCAATTACATGATCCATGATTCCCAAGTGCTAAAGGGACGCCCAACTGAGGGGGGCCCCAAGGGATGGCAAACCCTTTTGACCACTTCTTGGAGGGTTTATATTCTTCCGCCTCGGAGGACGTTATCGGGCTGGGTGACTTACCAGTACCAAAGAAGAGTCCGTCTTTAGGAACCAGCGGGCCTTCTTCGAGTCTGAAACTAGTAAACCGATTCTCAGCTCCAAGAGCAGATCCTGGTTGGAAGGGGACAATTATTATGTCCATTACAGAGGATGACCGGGTCTTCTCAGCCCCTGTTGGGGTCTCAAGTTATCTTTGGTGCTTGGTGACCGAAGAGGATCAAGCAAAGATGAACGAGGTGAAAGTGCCCTTCCTATTCAACTAAGCCCAACATGCATTAAATCGGGTACCTTCGAATGCCTCTTGACGTCTTTTTTGTTATGTACTTAGATTAATCCATAAATAATCATAAACCTTTCTTTTGTATTTGTAGGCCTCGGTGCTCCATCACGAGACTTTTCTCCAATACCGAGAAGAATTGAACTACCACAAGGCCGAGACCCAGGAGCTGATCGAGAAGAGGGATGCCTACAAGCTTCTCAGTAAGTAACGTGAGGAGGAGGTCAAGAAACTCCAATCTGAGCTGGAGGCGGCCCGAAAGGAGCATGCTGACCTGGTCAAGCAGGTAAGAATAGTCTTTGAGGATAGTGACAATGAGTCAGATATGGTGGCTAATGGTACAAACCCGCAAGACCAACAGAAGCTTGACCAGATCGGATAGCTCCCGGTAGAGGTAGACACAGTAAAGACCGAGGCAAAAGAATGGAAAAAGAACATGGACCACCTGGCCTCAGAAAAGGATACCGCCCGAGCACAACTGGCTTCGGCTGAGGTTCAGCTTCGAGCTTTAAAGGAGAAGTCCTTGGCGCAGGCCAAGAAGATCGAGGAGCTCTAGTCCCAGCTGAATTTGGCCATCTCTGATCTGGAAAATTTGGCCAAGGATCTCGAAACGGTCAAGTCGGAGGCCAAAGTAATTAAATTTGATGCCGAGGAAATGGTAGTCGTTTATAAAGCCGACGCCGAGGCGGCTCAGGTCCGGGCAAAGGACATCATTGAGCACACTAAGTGACAGTGTCAAAGGGAGGCCCTTGAGTAAATTCATGCTCTGGGTTTGACTTATCGGCTGAGATAGAGAGTGCCAAAGAGCTCGAAGACGAGGCCAAAAAGCTGGACTATCACGAATACGATGAGGAGTCCATAAATTTGGGCAAGTCCGAGGGTGGCAGAGATCCCGAAGGGGATGATGTTGCTGTCACAACCCAAACTGATGGGCTGCAACGGGCGCTCGGTACCTTACTCAGCCGAGTACCTATGTAATGTATCTTTTCGTGTCATACTATCATAGATAACTAAGCCAGAAGGCTGCCATGAGATAAGTAGGGTACAACATGTAATACCAACTTATACATAATACATAAGGGCCTATGAGACCAAAATAACCACTCGTATGCTAAAAATAGGCTGACAAGGCCGTACAATCTTTTACGTACCTGACATCTGTCTACAAGCCTCTAAAAATACGTAATTTTCATAAAGGTCGGGATAGAGTTCCGTCATACCAAACAATGCACGTCTAAATCATACTAACCAAACAAGCAACTCCAAAGAAAATGGAGCGCATCAACATCTTCCGTTGAGCTGATAGCCTACTTGGAGGGCTCTCAACCTACGTGTCAGGACCTGCGGGCATGAAACACAGCGTCCCAGGAAAAAGGGATGTTAGTACGAATAATTTACTGAGTATGTAAGGCATATAAATAAGTACATAACAAACATGAAAGAAATATAAAGTAAATGACTCAACCTGTATGTCTGGATAACTCCGTAAATCATGAAATAATTATAGTGTCATGCATATATGTATGAATGTCATGTTGTGCATAGGTACATGTTTCATAACAACATCAGCCTCTGAGGGCATCCCATCGTATCATCTCGGCCACTGTGGGCAAAATCATTAATGTATACCAGCTGATCAGGTGGTAATGCGTATATAACGCCGTAACCTTTTCCCATATCCCATATAAATATAATACACATATATACGCGTATATAACGCCATCTGGTCATGGGTCAATTTTCATTTATAAATGCATAAAATGCATAAGAAATACGTTAATAAGATTTTCTCATAATGCCATAAAAATCAATATGCCTTTCGAATAAAATTTATCAAATACGTATTTTTTGAGACCCATGAACAGAAGATATAATAATAATTCATATGGGGAATCGAGAATATAGACACTCCTAGTATTTATATGAATATAGTCATTTATGAAAATTGTGCATTTGCTCATTTCGTTTGTGATGTATAGATCATGCCAAAAGGAAAGAAGGGATGACCTTAACATACCTAGAGTAGGGAAAATCCGTATGATGTTCTTGGAAAAGGTTGCACCGTACTCCTTTAGAACCACAAAATTTTACATTGCTAAGTTTTTAATAATTCTTGTTCGAATCGATTGGTTGCAAGAAGTTTTTGTTGAAAACTTGTAGGAATTTTGTAAGAAATTTTTGTTGCTAAAATTCCAAATCCCATCTGATCGTAGTAGGGGAATTGTTATGGAATGAAGTAGTGTTGTTAGAGATGAAAAGGTTATAAATGCAAAGTCTTTTATCCTAGAATGTAATGTTGATAACATTCAGATGTAATCTTTCAAGACATGAAATGTAGTAGTCATTTGCTTGAGGTGTGGTTTGCTGCCACATGGGGGTGGCGGAAAATTTTAGTCATTATCCAACAATTAATTAATTTAATTAGGTGATATCCCACTACCCGATAATTAACTAATTACCCGCATAATTAAAAATTATCTCAAATTACTTAAAATTATACTCATTTTTAATATACTTTATACATTCTGCTATCATGGTCATATGGTACCTTGTATGGTACTAGTCCGTAAATATCGGGTATTATCGCTTGACCCATATTTTATCCCAATATGTCAATTTGGACAAAAAAAAAAATTTACTTGCTTCCCCCCTCACCTTCACGAATTTACTCATCACTTGTTTGAAATAGCATAATACTTATAATATCAAAATAATCTCATTCCCGATCTTACATCGATTAACTTACGACGAAACTTAAACATACAAAAATGCGGGATGTAACATCATTCCACCCTTTGGAACAGTCGTCCTCGAATGTTGACTGATGCACTTATCATTCTCATAACCCATAGCTCTTACGAATACTTTAGTACTCCTCTTGCCATCTAGGCAACTATTCTGTGAATAAGTCCAAGGGCTAGGGCATTCCTCCCTTTAGTCCTCTTCCTCGTACCACTACTTGTGGTCGGGATCTTTCCAATCTCATAACTGTTGCTACCTTCTATCATGTGCCTGTACGACTTTGACCTTGTAAGTGCGCCTATGCGACTCTTTTTCCCTTTTTCCTCTAGCTTCTAGCCAATCTCTAGGCCTCACTTCGCAAACATATACAGAGCTTGATGAAATGTCCCTTTGGTCATTTGTAGGTATAGTAAAGTTCTTTGCTCGGTATTTTGTTGAAATTACGATTATTGCTACATCTTGTTTCATAGAACCTGTTATCTAACTGCATGATTTTTTTTATTTATCTAGGTAGGTCGTACTATACCATAACTCTTACTTCGATTTATCGTTGTTGAGGTCTGCTATCAAATTCCAGCTTACTCTTGTTGCTTATCCAATATGTATAAATCTAAGTCTTTTAATGCCCCCTCATTACTATTCATCTTAAGAATGATGGCCTAATCTCATCTCATCCTTTGTTATTTTTGTCCATCTATTGTTAATTCTCCTCAATATTAATCTACAATATACCCTTGATAACTTAAAACTTCTTACGCCATACCTTGCCACTAGAACTTACATTGCCTTAAGGAATATTTGAAGTGATTTTTCGGATCCTCTTAAGGTTGATATTGTACTTCAAAAATCGTATCTTATAGAATCCCAATGTGATTCACCTTACATTTTTAATTTCATACAATCCATGAAATCCTCTTCAAATTATTACTCAGTCGACTTCTGAAGAACTTTCTTTTGTTTCTGAATATTCTTCCATCTCTTTCTTTGAAACGAGGAAGTTTGAACCTTTTGTATTTCCTTCTTTTGTGTGTGGAGCATCTTGTACATCACACACTCATTCCACTACTAGGGCAGCATTCCATTTTTTTTGATATTATTAGTCTTAGACTCCTTTGAGTTCATTCAGGCTATACTGAACTTTCTATATCTTAGAGAAACCATTAGCTCCCTTGTTTTCCTGGGGTTAATTCCGAGGACTTATACATTTCTTGTCACCTCCTCGGTCACCCTTTCTTATCCTTACTCATGTCTTCCTAAAACCTATCGTTTTACCATAGTTTAGCTTGCGACCAATTTCCTTATGCTTTTCTAGAACATTAAGTGAGACATCGCATCGTCTCTAACTCTTCTTTTACCCTCTAATTAGACATGTCAGTACTTAGAACCCAAAAGTTGGAAGGTATGCCACTGACAATGCTGCTATCGTTCCTGGATACTGAATCCCCGTGCTTCTAGCCTTTTATCTGCAGTATGGACTATTCGCAACCTTCTACATTTGAGTATCGTATGTTGTTTCTTTTTACCTTTCTTACCTTAAAATCTTGCATCGCATCTTCTATCTCTTTCATGACCTCCCTTCCACATAGGTATAATCCACGTTCACAACTTGAAGCTCTATTATAATACTTGCACCTCTGGACATACACAATTCAGTGGGCGCTTCATACTGACTTCTTATGAGGCTGGTACTTCTTCTATCTGGCTTTATCGTAGAGCCTTTATAGAATATGGTTGTTGTACTATCTCTCTTGTACCTTTGATATTAAGAGTAATTCTGCAATATTCTCACTCACAATTTCTATAATTTTGTGGTGCAATAATCAGACTCCTGATTTACTTCGTTGATGTAACTTTTTAGTTTCATCTTCCTTCTGATCAGCCTTTATATAGGCTTAAGCCATCTTCTGACCTGCGGCTCATGGTATTACTTTAGCCCTTCATGGACATTATGGAATATTTAGGATACAATCTTCTAACAATTCAATCCTTTGTCTATAACCTGAACTCAATTCTTTTCTTTAACTTATACCAGAGTCTTCTACGACTGTATGATTGTCAACATATATGCCGCATGGCTTATACTCCGAATTCTTAAGTGTGTTCATAACGTAACTAACTCGGGATCATTGATCGAATAATTCCTTTCATTCCTTCTTATCTTTCTTTAACATAAGCTATCACTTTTCCTAGTTTTTCTGCTCCCTTGTCGCGTGCATACTTAGCTTATCTTAGTTTCCACGCATGCCGGAGTGTTTTTTGTTTTTTGTGCAACTCATATGATCTTGAATATTCCTTTTGATTTTACTTCCAGTTTATTAGCCATGGTAGATGCCACTTTCTTTTGGGTTGCTTATAATGTTGTTGTGAGACTGTTGTTACACGACCATTTCCTCTTTCAGTCCTTGTGCTTGGGTTGAAGCCTTCTTCCTTATTTCCTCAGCTAGTCTTTCATTGTAGTACTTAGGGAGAACCCTTGACTCTTGTTAGAGCTGTGAGCTTATTACGGACCCTTTGATGTCCTTCCTTGCCTATAATTATCCGTAGTTGCTTAGCTCCACGCCCTTGTGCTCTTAGGGTTGATGCTAAACTAATATTTTGACTGTCTTCCCAGTGGCACTCTCTTTTATCCCCGCAACATTCATACGATACCTTTAACTATCCCAACCCTTATTTGAATATATCTCAAGTATTATAATGACATTACTGTGAAGCTGAATTCTCTATGTTGGGGTTTGCTCTATTTATCTTGCATGATTTATTGATTTGTCTATAACCTCTTGTCTAGCCATAACTAGACTCTTCCAGAATTAACTACTAACTGCTCGTTGGTCCATTCTCATATCAATACTTTGCGTAATATTTCTTGGGTTATTTTCTTTGTCTTAACTTACATTTTGCGTTGCTCTTTATTTATCAATAACAGCTCGGCATGAACCTTTACTTCCTCTCCTTGACATCGTGCTTGCACAATATTCCGGAATCGTAGCATATCTATAGGATTTGGATAAGAGCCATCTCATTCCTTTTTCATTTTTATCGCATTCTTCCTTTACCATTCCATAGTCACTAGAACCACTTAATTCTGACTTAATGCCACATCACTCCATATTCCCCCCTTTAGGGGAGTACTAAGAGCTGAAACCATGAAGATCTACCTATTGATGTTTTACCTCTTCATTTTGGCGTTGTTTCACAACAGTAATGATCCTTACTCGCCTTGCGGCAATCCTTCTATATTAAGGATGACAAATTCCCTTACTCGCGATGGTGACACTTAGCGCAACTAGCACATACAGTCCCGTAAGCTTAACTTTGCTCACATTGCTTTCTTTAGGGAAGTGTCTTCCTAAATGACCTTTTTTCTGAATTTCTTATGAATCATCTTATGTTGTCCATTCTATTATGGCCGGAACGCAATCTGAAATTCTCATGATGTCGACCATTATCAAATCACTCAATCCTTAATTCATGTTTAGTTTACCTTGTTCACCAGTCCATACTGATTTCTATTACTCTGGGGTCTAATGTTGTCTTCTGATAGTCGCGTTGGAGTCACGAGCTTATTTCTCGAAATGAGGATATGACTTTATGGCCTATATTTTTTTGTTGTCTCAAGGCATGTCACCTCTCGGCTTTTTTTTTCATTTGACTATAGATTCTATAACACTGTCACCCATATATCATATCTCACTCATAATTCTTCCTTATCTCTCTTCCTATTACTCTGCTAATATTTCTGCATATCCCTTTCTTGTGAAAACTTCAGCAAGACATTCTTTCATTTTTTGCACTCCTTGCTTCATTCATCGGCTCTTCGGGTTGCTCAATGTCCTTGCTCTACTAGGGACGAGAGTCACACTAAGGTAATATATATCTCTTCCAGCCTTTTTCAGTGCCTATCTTCGGAATTTTATTTTATTATTTTTTTTATCATGCTAGTATTCACATCTAATTGTAATATTTTTCGGAAATATCAACTGATGTAAACAATCTATCCATCATTTTGGGTTACTCTAGCCCAGTAGGATTTTGATATCCCGTCCTTTTCTTAAACCATATATATTAGCTCTTATAAAGCATAACTGAGATCGGTGTGGCCAATTGTACATACTTCTGTTACGGTTGAAGGTAACTCAAAAGGCTTATATTCTTCTGCCTGAGTTGTAAATATTGTTAACCTTCATTAACTGGGTGCCTCATACCCTTCTTCCTCTTGCTTCTTGAAACTTGTATTTATCGTCTGGACCTCTCATTGTCTTTCACCATAAAGGTGGATAGATATTCTTACCTTAAGGCTCCTTATCAAGAGGCTTATATGTCTTAGTACACACATGATCTACTGAAGACCTTATATTTATTTATCATAAGCATCATGAAAAATCGAGTTCTTCTGGCTCAACCCTTCCATAGTCACGTTCAATCTCTAACCACCTATCTTTTGGATGCAGGTGTTACATCTCGCGTTTTCGTACATTAAAATTTCATTTTCAGTTAACCGGCGTAGACTCAGGGATGAGATCGTCTTGACGTTAACGTACTTACGCTATTTATAACAGGCGATAAATAAGTGTTATGAAGGATAAAGGGGTACACAGATTAAAGAAAACGAGTTTCGTTGAAAGTGGCCAGTTTAAAATAAAATACAGGTCGAGCAATAATACCCGATAATTATGAACTAGTACCATGAAAGGTACCATAAGATAATGGTAGTATAATATATAAAGTATATATGAAGTATTTTAAAAATAAATAAAATTTTAAGTAATTTATGGTAATTTTTAAATTATGCGGGTAACAGAACATTACCCAGTTAACTAATAAGCGGACAAAACTTCACTAATTATGCCCAAAATAAAAGTGGCACAAGGCCACTAATTAAGAAGGATGACTCATTAATACATGTATAGGTGTCTTATTTTGGGCAATTAAATCAATCAAGTAAGGTTTAAGACAAAACCTTGTCCATTCCATTTTGGACAAAGAATCAGAACCAAAGAAAATGACCAACAAAATCCTAAAGCAAGAAAATTTTCTTTCTTGGTTCAAATACTTTAACGTCAAGAACATAGGCATCGTTCAAGCACTATAACACCAAGAACAGAAGCTCACTCGTTCAAACACTTCAATGAGCAGAAGCTTAATTCCGTCCAAATTTTGCGATTCTAAAAGAGTACGGTGTAATCTTCGCCAAGAATATTATACGGAGTTTTTCCTACTCTAGATATGTTAAGGTCCTCCCTTCTTTCTTTTGGCATGATCCAAATTATACTGAAGAAACGAGCAAACACACAGTTTTCATAAATTACTCTATTCATAGAGATAGTAGGGATGTCTATATTCTTGATTCCCCATGAAAAATATTATTATCTTCTGTTCATGGGTCTCAGAATAATACACAGTTGAAAAAGTTTATCCAGAAGGAATATTGAGATAATTACGTACTTTTCATGCATTTCACTCATTTATACATGTGCATTGACCCATGACCAGATGGCATTATATACGCGTATATATGTAAATATATGTATATGGGATATGGGAAAAGGTTATGGCATTATATACGCACCACCACTTGATCAACTGGTATATGTTGATGATGTTGCCCATAGTGGCCGAGATGATATGATGGGATGGCCTCAATGGATTGATGATAGTATGTACACCCATACCTATGCATGGCACGACATTTATATGCACGTGCATTATATTATAAACGTTTCAGAATTTACAAAGTTATTCGGATTTAAATATGTGTTTCCTTATTCCATGTTTCATCTATGTCTTTTACGTACTAATTTCCATGCCTTACATACTTAGTACAATTTTCGTATTGACGCCCTATTTCACGGGGCTTGCGTTTCATGCCCGCAGGTGCAGATAGGCAAGCTGACGGTCCCCCTTCTTAGGATCTCTGATCAGGAAGAGTTGGCGTGCTCCACCTGATCTGGAGCTGCTTTTGATTTTGGACAGTATGTCTAGTTGGGTTGTATGTGGCCTTGTCGGCCTTCAGTTTTGAATGTATAATTGTCTATAGCAGCCTTGTCGGCTCACCCACTGTATCCTGCATGTATACATACATATGCCTTGTTGGCAGGTTTCCTTCATATATGTTATTTTCGTAATTCAGCAGATGTTATTCATATTCATATCTTAGGCGCATGCTTAGGGGTGTTTGACAGGTAGGACTCAGGTACCCGTCGTGGCCCATCAGTTTGGGTCGTGACAAAAGTGGTATTAGAGCAGTTCTGTCCTAGGGTTGTCTACTGACCGTGTCTAGTAGAGTTTTGTTTATGGGTGTGTCGTGCACCACACTAATAGACAGGAGGCTACAGGACATATAGGATGTTATACTCTCTTTTTATCTCAGATCGTGCGATACAAGAATTCATGTACCTAACAATATGCTATATTTTCAGCAATGCCTCCAAAGAGTACGACCGCCCAGAAGGAAAAGTCCGTGGCTGGTGAGACTACTAGTCGAGCACCACGAGTTACCAAGGCTCGGGGAGAGTCTTATGGTAAGGTTCCATCTCAGACTTCACATACCCCGCCCTTTCCAGAAGAGCTCCAAGGGGAACCAGCTCCATGCCCGCCCCTGTACATTCAGCACCCCAGCCAGATGCACCGGGTTAGGATATGAGAGATGTTGTAGCCGTATAGGCTCGACGTCAAGAAGTAGGTATTGGTCATGCAGATAGGTCCGTGAGTGTCAGGGTTTGTGACTTTATTAATTTAGACCCTCATGTATTCATTGGAGTAGATCCAAATGAGGACCCTCAGGTACTTATTGATAGCGTGCAGAGGACGTTATGGGTAATGAAGGCCACTGCGACTGAGTTAGTCGAGCTAGCTTCCTATAGACTCAAAGATGTTCCAGTTAATTGGTACGAGTCTTGGGAATTGTCCAGAGGTGAGGATGCCTCTCTAGCGGTATGGCAGGAGTTTACAGAAGCCTTTCTTCGTCATTATCTGCCACTAGAGCTTAGACGGGCAAGAGTTGATAGGTTTTTGACCCTTCGGTAGGGTAACATGAGTGTTCAGGAGTATAGTCTTCAGTTTGATTCATTTGCTAGGTATTCTCCCACTATTGTATCTAAGATAGAGGGTCAGGTTCACTGGTTCGTGATGGGATTAGAGCCTTACTTGCTTAACGGTTGTATGTCGGCCTCACTTTAGCTAGACATGGATATTTCTCGTATTCAGGCATACGCTCAGGGTGTAGAGAAGCGTAAACAGAAACAGAGGGCCGATTGTGAGCATAATAGGGCCCAAAATAAGAGAGCGAGGTCTTCGGGTCCTTCTGGTGAGTTTCGAGGTGGTCAGGGGCAGCAATACTCAAGGTATCCATCCCAACCCTTAGCTAGCGCGCCCCCTCAGTTTGGTGGTAAGAGATTCGACCGTTCCACATATTCAAGGTCTAGTCAGAATTGCAGGGCCTCAGGTTCTCAGTATAGGGGTGAGTCAAATCAGATGAGGCCGTCCTTGCCACGATGTACTCAATGTGGTATGCAGCATATCGGCCAGTGTCGTATGGGATTAGGTGTTTGTTATACTTGTGGTTATCTGGGCCACGTTATGAGGGATTGTCCGATGAAAGTGATGCAAGCATAGCTCAGCCAGCGGGATTTGTAGCTGGTTCGTCATCATCAATATGCCCCCAAGGGCAAGGTCCCCAAGCACCAATGAGTCGTGGTAGAGGCAGAGGCGGAGCATCTAGCTCGAGCAGTCCTCAGAACCGCATTTATGCATTGGCAGGACGACCGGACCAAGAGTCATCACCTGATGTTGTTACAGTTATATTATCAGTCTCCTCCTATGATGTATATGCACTGATTGACCCAGGTTCCACCTTATCATACGTTACTTCGTTGGTTGCTGGTAAGTTTGAAATAAAACCTGAATTGGTTAAACCTTTTGAGGTGTCTACACCTGTTAGGGACTCGGTGATAGCTAAGCAGGTATATAGGGGTTGTATAATAATAGTTCATGGTCGACCTACCGTAGCAGACTTAATTGAGTTAGATATGGTAGAATTTGATGTTATAATGGGTATGGATTGGTTGGCTTCTTGTCATGCCAACGTTGATTGTAGATCAAAAATAGTCTGATTTCCATTTCCAGGGGAGCCTATTTTGGAGTGGAAAGGTAACACGGCATCGCCGAAAGGTAGATTTATTTCCTATCTCAAGGCAAGGAAGATGATCAGAAAGGGCTGTATTTATCACTTAGTTTGGTTTCAGGATGTGGAAGTGGAGTCACCAACCATTCAGTCCATCCCTGTGGTGAATGAGTTTCCCGATGTTTTCCCCGATGAGCTTACGGGTCTCCCGCCAAAGCTAGAAATTGAGTTTTCTATCGACCTACTGTCACACCTCCTTTTTCCGCACCCGAGAGGGCGCAAGGGAGTTTTTCCAATTAAAGGACAATCGAAAGGGGATTTATTTATTTATTTCAGAGTCGCCACTTGGGAGATTTAGGGTGTCCCAAGTCACCAATTTTAATCCCGAATCGAGGAAAAGAATGACTCCATATTACAGTCTGCGTACCAGAAATCTAGATAAGGAATTCTGTTAACTCGGGAGAAGGTGTTAGGCATTCCCGAGTTCCGTGGTTCTAGCACGGTCGCTCAACTGTTATATTCAGCTTGATTATCTGATTTTATACAAATGTGAACTTATGTGCCAATTTTATCTTTTAACCGCTTTTATCATTCACTGTTATTTTTATAGGACTTGCAACGTCGTGAAAACATATCTCGAACCACGTTACATCAATGCACCCGTGGTTATTGACATATCTCGACTCAGTTGAGATTTGGATTTGGGTCACATAAATGTGCACCCGAATTTAGGGAGATATCATTATTAAAGTCGCGCCTAAAGCAACTAGCGCATTATTATTTTGGGGTAGGGCCGTGAAATTTGCTAAACGGCCCGTCCCGGAATCTAAGTATTTAATACATATATTTTGTGAGGGCCCCGCAATTTGTCCCTTTTATTTGGCGAGGCTCGCCTCATTTTATTATTATTATTTTTTAAAAGAATTTGCAACGTCATGGAAATGCATCTCAGACCACGTCACAATCAATGTACCCGTGATTAGAAACACATTTCGACTCCGTTGAGACTTGGATTTGGGTCACATAAATGTGCACCCGAGTTAAGAAGGTAACATTATTAAATACGCGCTTAAAGCAACTAGCGTATTGTTATTTTGGGAAAGGCCGTGAAATTCGCTAAGCACCCTGTCCCGAATTCTAAGAATTTTAATAAGGTTCCTATTAGTCCTAACTTTGCTAACGTATTGTTATTGTTATTAAACCCAACTTCTATTACTAACAAATGAGAAATAAGGTTTAAACGCTAGTAGTCATGATTTTTCATTCAGACGTTCACATACCTATTACAACGAGAGTACATAATATATGCGAGCACATATGTTCGCAACAAATCACTGGATGTCAAATTGTTCCCTTAATAAACACAAATATATGCATAGAAGTAGACATTCTCGTAAAAAAACTTAAGTTCACAATATGTTCTCATATTTACTTTAAGCATATGCAGTAACTAATCATAAGATGAACATTTTTAACAAAAACGACAAAAAATGCATTATTGACATTCATCTTAAACCATAATATGCGAATCGAACGAAATGAAACAAAGGACGAAGAACACTAACCTTCGAACCTCGACAAACCTAGAACGACAAATAGCGCCCTCGATGGAACTTCGAACCTGACCTCACTAAACGAGGAAACAATGACGAAACCTCGGACAAACACCTCGGCGAGCAAAAGCAACCTCACCGGAAAAACAGAAAGCTCGGATCAAAGTCGACCTCGACGGAAAACAGAAAACTCGGCAAGGCAGAATCGCGGCAACCAACAGCTTCCCGGAAACGCAGCAACGACTGCTTGGCACGCAGCGATAGCTACTCATTGGACTGGAAATGGTGAAACGACTGGTTTTCGTTCGGGCTGTGCGTGGAGCTGTCGAACTGGGGAGGTTTCGCGGGTGGCCTAGCTGGTAACGGCAATGGCTGGGGGACTGTTTGGTCAGTCGGGAAGGTGACGGGATGAAGGGAGATGGGCGACGGTGGTCGTGGTGGGTTTGGACGTGGTGTTTGGACGTTGGCGGAGGGTCAGTGACGATGAACAGCAGTGTCGTCGGGGCAGTGGTCGAGGACTGAGCTAGTAACGGCAACAATGGCGGATTCAAGGAGGAAGAAGGCGATGGTCGTTATTGTCGCGACTGGTTTTAGTTATGACGGGGTGAGGGCTGCTGACGGGTTGACGATGTTGCTGCCGGACTGGTTTGGGTAATAATGGTGGTTTGTTGACGGTGGTGATGGAGGAGGCAGAAGGGGTGGTTGTTTGGGTGGTTTGACGGAGGTGGAAGCAGGTGGTTAGGGTTGTTTGGTTCTTCTTCTTTGTGAAGAAGAAGATCAACAGTGTATCCGTTCTTTTTTTTTAATAAATAAATTTCCAAGTTCTCTCTCTTTTAGCTTTGCCCGTGCATTTGTAAGCTTCTGCCAAGAAAAATGAGCCCCACGCGTGGTGGGGTTCGAGACTTGTGTCCCCCACGCGTGGTGGGGTTCCCCGTGTACGGTGTTCCGTCCGTGTTCCCCACGCGTGTCCCCTCACGTGTGGTGGACTCGAATTATTATGGGCTAGGTCCGAAATTAGGCCTAAAGTCGGGTAGTTTGAACCCGAATATTATTCTTTTGCCCGGACCCAAGAAATAGGAATACGACGTTGCTTAACTGATTATGTAAGCAAGATAACTACAAAAAATAAGACTAATAATTAACACAAAACTAGATCTTTTTTTTAATATTTTTTCAAGATTAAAATAACTACAAAATACTAATAAAACTATTTTTTTGTAATTTTCGTTTTTAATATAAAGATAAAATATAAAGTAACATTTTTTGTATTTTTCAAAAATTAAAATGACTATAAAACATTAATAGAACTATATTTTTGGTAATTTTCGAAATTATATAAAGTACAAAAATAAAGTACAATTTTTGCATTTTTTCAAGTTTATGAGAAATACATAAACTAAAATTTATATATATATTTTTGTAATTTTCCTCTTTTGCGACGAAAATAAAGTAAAAATAGTCAAAATAGTTATATTAGACCTAAATTAAATATTTAAGCTAAAAATGTGAAAATTCTCGGGGAGGGTCAAAAATCAGGTGTCTACACCTACTACTAGATACTCACCCAATATCTATTCCTCCCTATAGAATGGTCCCCGCAGAGCTGAAAGAGTTAAAGGAACAACTAAGGGACTTACTTGAAAAAGGTTTTATCAGACCTAGTACGTTTGGGGAGCACCTATGTTGTTTGTGAGAAAGAAAGATGGGTCCTTACGAATGTGTATTGATTATATGCAGTTGAATAAGGTGACGATCAAGAATAAGTACCCGCTCCCGAGGATTGATGATTTATTTGATCAGTTGCAAGGTGCCAAGTATTTTCAAAGATAGACTTGAGGTCTGGGTACCATCAGGTAAGGGGTAAGGATGAAGATATTCCAAAGACAGTATTCAGGACTAGTTATGGGCGCTTTGAGTTTCGGGTTATGTCGTTCGATCTGACCAATGCCCCAGCAGTATTCATAGATTTAATGAACCGTGTGTTCAGGTCTTTTTTAGATCTATTCGTAATTGTATTTATTGACAATATATTGGTATATTCTCGTTCAGAGGCTGAGCATGTAGATCATCTACATACTGTGCTCAGAGTTCTACAAGAAGAGAAGTCGTATGCAAAATTTTCTAAATGTTAGTTCTGGTTGAACTCTGTAGCTTTCCTTGGGCATGTTATTTCAGGTGAAGGTATCCGGATGGATATACAAAAGATTGAGGCAATAAAGACTTGGCTTAGACCCATAACACTGACGGAGGTTCGTAGCTTTCTCGGTTTGGCAGGTTATTACAGGAGATTTGTGGAAGGATCTTCTTCCCTTTCAGCAACTTTAACAAAGTTGACTCAGAAGGGAGCAAAGTTTCAATGGACTGATGCTTGCGAATGAAGTTTCCAAGCGTTAAAGGATAAATTAACTTTAGCACTGGTCCTAACAATTCCAGAAGGGACCGATGGTTATGTAATCTATTGCGACACTTCAGGCATTGGATTGGATTGTGTGTTGATGCAGCATGGTAAGGTTGTGGCTTATGCTTCTAGACAACTAAGAAAGCACGAGAAGAACTACCCGACCCACAATTTAGAGTTAGCTACTGTGATTCATGCACTAAAGATGTGGAGGCACTACTTGTATGGCATTTATGTTGATATCTATATGGATCATAAGAGACTCCAGTACATCTTCAAGCAAAAGGAATTGAATCTATGTCAAAGGAGATGGTTGGAGATGCTTAAAGACTATAATGTTGATATTTTATACCATCCGGGGAAGGCGAACGTAGTAGCCCATGCCCTCAGCCGTAAATCTATGGGTAGCATGTCGTATTTGCAGCCAGAAAATAGGGGAATAGCCCATGAGGTTCATCAGCTAGCTAGTCTTGGAGTTCGGTTACTGGACTCAGGTGACATCGGAATTACTCTTCAGGATACGACAACATCTTCTTTAGTAACTGAAGTAAAGGAACGCCAGTACGAGGATCCTATGTTAGTTCATTATAGGGATACCACCCTTCAAAAGGAGAAGGCGTCATTTGAAATTATAGAAGATGGGGTCCTCAGATATTGAGGATGATTATGTGTGCCTAATGTTGCAGGGCTGCGTTGGCAGGTTATGGGAGAAACTCACTATTCTCATTATTCTATCCATCCTGGAGCAAAAAGGATGTATCAAGATATCAGGAAGTGCATTGGTGGGATAGAATGAAAAAGGATATAGCAGAATTTGTTGCCCAGTGTCCTCACTGTCAGCAGGTTAAGATTGAGCATCAAAAACCCAGTGGATTATTGTAGGCTATGGAGATTCCGACGTGGAAATGGGAAATAATCAATATGGACTTCATCGTAGGCTTACCTCGTACCCAACGTAAGTTTGATTCGATATGGCGATTGTTGATAGGCTTACAAATTCAGCCCATTTTCTGTCCGTCAGAACTACATATTCCTTAGAGGATTATGCGAGGCTTTATATTAAGGAGATAGTACGACTGCATGGTGTCCCTGTATCTATTATCTTCGATAAAGGAGCTCAATTTACAGCTAACTTCTAGAGGTCCTTCCAAAAGGAATTGGGGACTCAAGTAAGTCTTAGTACAACATTTCATCCCCAGACAGACGGACAGGCTGAGCGTACTATTCAAACACTGGAGGATATGTTATGAGCTTGTGTAATAGACTTCAAAGGTAGCTGGGATGATCATCTGCCGCTTATTGAGTTCACATATAATAATAGTTACCATTCCAGTATTCAAATGGCTCCATATGAAGCTCTTTACAGATGGAAGTGTAGGTCGCCTATAGGGTGGTTTGATGTTGGAGAATCTGAATTACACGGGCCAGACCTGGTTCAACGAGCCATAGAAAAAGTAAAGTTGATTCGGGATCGACTATTGACAGCTCAGAGTCGTCAGAAGTCATATTCTGACATGCAGAAACGAGACTTAGAGTTCAGGGTTGATGACTGGGTATTCTTATAGGTGTCGCCTATGAAGGGTGTGATAAGGTTTGACAAGAAAGGCAAACTTAGCCCATGGTATATTGCGCCTTATAGGATCATTCGGAGAGTGGGCCGAGTAGCTTATGAGTTAGAATTGCCCTCAAAATTGGAGTCTGTCCATCCGATTTTTCACGTATGTATGTTACGAAAGTGCATTGGAGATCCTACCCGAGTGGTGCCCACGAATGATGTATAGATTACAGAAAACTTATCATACGAGGAAATACCAGTCGCCATCCTAGACCGACAAATTCGTAAGCTCCGAAATAAGGAGGTAGCCTCCGTGAAAGTACTTTGGAGGAACAATAATGTGGAAGAAATGACTTGGGAGGCCGAGAAAAACATGAAGTCTAGATATCCCTACATATTTCCTCCTCAAGAAAAGGTTCCGACGGAGACACCTGTCATGACCCAAACTAAAGGGCCATGACTAGCACCCGACCACACTTGCCGAGCACCAACGTACATTTCATCTAACCTTCATTATTATCTTTTAGGGCTGACGAGATCAATATAAATGGTAGACCTAGATCATGGACAACCAGCAATAAAATATGACGGCATGAACATACATAGCAGGGGATGACCAGACAATCAAGAAACTACATATAAGGTATAAGCTACCACGCTACTATGAAAAACTATACAACAAAAACTAGCCGACAAGGTATACCAAACTATACAGGAGCCGACACCTATCTATGAGCCTCTAAAAGAACATAAGTGTTGCAACATAGCCAGAACAGGGCCCCGACATACCCATAATGTCTATAACAAAAATTGCATACCAAGACCAAGGCAAGTCCGGAGAAGGGATCTCGCCAATCACCGCTGAACTGGACAGTCTACTGTGGTGAGGGAGCTGCACCTGCCTGTCTATCAGGACCTGCAGCACGACATGCAGCGTCCACAAATAAAAGGACGTCAGTACAAATAAAGTACTGAGTATGTAAGGCAAGGAACCATAAATACGATCAGTAATGTAAGCAAGGATAGAGAATATACAACTTGTAACATCTTAGTACCTCTGAGGGCTACTTACATGAAATGCATGATACATATGTATAAATACATAAACCTTTAAAGCATTCGCCTCTGTGGGCATCATCATCATCATATCGTACCTGGCCATAATAGGCTCGGTAGAATCGTACCCGGCCACGTGGAGCTCGGTAAAACCCAACTGATCAGTGGTTGCACAATAGGTGTCGTACCCGGCCAACTATAGCGTGGCTCGGTAGAGTAAAATAGATACATATATATAATGCATGCTCGACTCATGGAATCACATTCTAAACCTTTCGGAGTGACGTAAGGTCGGTATCCTCTGTACACATTATTAGGACTAACTCTTCACTATGAACCTTATAAGAATCAGGAAGTACCAACAACATTGATAACATAAGACTAAGAGAAGCAACATTAACATCAATCGTTCCATAAGAGGGAAAACAATGTAAGTACTGCTAGCTTCTAAGAGTAGAGTATCTTGGAAGATCGTTCATTACATTATGTACAATCGGAGTCGTGCAAAAGAAGGAAAGGGATAGCCTCACATACCTTGTATATACTGCCCCAATCTCAAGCTATGCAATTGTCAAAACTCCTTAGTCTACAATAAGAGAAATGATACTATCGTTATCATTTAAGCGTCATAACTATTATGTATCGACCACAACCTATTTTACGATGAAACGGACAGCACCTCCCCTATATATATGACCTCACACCATTCAAAACAGTCACCAAACATCCCAAACAACATCAATAATAAACATATTGAGCCTCCCAAAATAGTCCACACACAGCCTAATCACTCCATACATACGACGACCACCGTAGTCGTGTCAAACAACCTGGAAATATTATGAATAACTATCAGCCCATAAACCTACATATATATGGTGTTTCTCCACACCCTTCCTCCTCCAAAACTCCACAAGATAGTAGTAAATACGCAGCCCAACAACAACGCAAAACAGTCCACAAAACAATAACATTACTACCAAGCCTTTCGATATATATCTCACAAGTTCTAGCTTCAATGGCTTAGCCGCAACTTGGATAATCTTAAATACATATAGAGTAAGAGGTTCCTTACCTTTATACAGAAAGAAAAACTCCAATTTGACCTTAAATTTCCATGAAATGTCCCTCCAATGCTGCCACAACAACAACAAAGCGAAACTAGCGATCAATTAGTGTTTTTCGGCACTAGAATCACTTTAGAAGGCCTGGAATCACCTAGGATTGATATTAAGAACATGAGGGAGTATTTACAGAACATAAACCCTTTAAAACCACCTCCCACACGAGCTGGAACGACACAAAAATGAGCAACAACAAGAAGAACAAGAGACTTACTAGCGCCACGGAATTCCCGACACTTGATTTGTGTTGTTTGCCCTTTTTTGGGTCTTGAATCTTGAGAGAACCTTGAGAGGATGTTCCTAGGGTTCTAAGGTCTGAAAATAGTGAAAAGAAATGACTTAAAACGGGTTGGAGTCATCCTATATAGGTCCAAATATCTTAAACCGACTTAGTGGGCCCCATAGAGAGGTGCTTGGCGCAGTCTCGCGAAAACGCGAATATCTCTCTACTCCGAGATCGTATCAATGAATGGTTTAATGTGTTGGAAACTAGACTCATAGATCTTTAATTTGGTTGGTATATCACCCCGTAATTCCTTGTAAATTATGAGAAAAGATTAGAAACATTTGACCTAATGTTTAAGTAAAATTATGAACCTAAGTTGCGACAACTTTTGTCGACTTTTGTTTCATAACTCGTTTGACTTCAAAACTTATGATACAGATATTATATGATTAAAATACCTTAATAAATGACCTCTTGAGTGTATTAAGCGCCGCTAGATTACCTGAAAATACGAGTTACAATATCCTTGATTCGTTTAACTTCTAATACTGGTTAATCACTCTTATACACTCTTGTATCACTTAAGACCAATAGGATTGACTTTTTATCATCTAAAAGATAATTCCTTTTTGGATTTATGTTAACTAATATATGGCATGAACTAAAACATGTGGATATGGGTTGTAACACCCTCCCCCCTAGGAACATTCGTCCTCGAATGTAAGGGTTTATGGGGAGTTTAAATCATCGTGGATTCCAATGGAAATTTCCGATCAATTTTCCCCTATAAAATGGTCACTAGCAAAACTTGCAAGTAATTAAGCCCAACATATGGCTTCACAAGGCTACACAAAGCATTATGCGTATTTACATTATCTACATATCACCATTTTGTATTAAGGAGGAGTATTCTCAATTTATTGCTTACCTCATAGAGCCGTTTCACCTTCCAATGTATCATGTCTTCCACCAGCATCCTTGTTATCTTCATTCTGGAATAAGTAAGGGTATTTAGACTTCATCTCCTCTTCTGCTTCCCATGTCATTTCTTCCATATTTTTGTTCCTCCACAATACTTTGACGGAAGCTACATCTTTTGTTCTCAGCTTGCGGACTTGCCGATCTAATATCGCCACTGACACTTCTTCATATGATAGGTCCTCTGTAACTTGTACATCTTTGATAGGGACGACTCGAGAAGGGTCTCCAATACATTTTCTCAACATAGATACATGGAATACCGGGTGGACAAATTCCAATTCGGATGGCAATTCTATCTCATAAGCAACCTGTCCAATCCGTCGAAGAATTTTATATGGCCCGATATACCTTGGACTCAGCTTACCTTTCTTCCCAAAACGCATAATACCCTTCATTGGTGAGATCCTCAGGAAAACCCAATCACCAATCTCAAACTCTAGATCACGACGTCGGACATCAGAATAAGATTTTTGCCTGCTTTGTGCCGTCCTCAATCGCTCTTGTATCACTTTCACCTTCTCAATAGCTTGGTGAATCAAATCTGGCCCATATAATTCTGTTTCACCGACTTCGAACCATCCAACTGGTGATCTACATCTCCTCCCGTATAGTGCCTCGTATGGGGCCATTTTAATACTGGAATGGTAGCTATTGTTATAGGCGAATTCTATGAGTGGAAGATGATCATCCCAATTCCCCTTAAAATCTAGAACACATGCTCGTAGCATATCTTCCAGTGTCTGAATGGTACGTTCAGCCTGTCCGTCAGTCTGCGGATGAAATGCAGTGCTGAGATTTACCAATTGAAGGATAGTCGAAACGGGATTTATTTAATTATTTCAGAGTCGCCACCTGGGAATTTTAAGGCGTCCCAAGTCACTAATTTTAATCCCTGAATCGAGGAGAATATGACTCTGTTTATTATTCTGCGAACCAGAAATCCTGAGTAAGGAATTCTGTTAATCCGGAAGAAGGTGTTAGGCATTTCCGAATTCCGTGGTTCTAGCACGGTCGCTTAACTGTTTTTATTATTGGCTTAATTATCTTGATTTTATTAAATACATTTGTTACCTGATTTTTCTACCGCTTTTACTTATTGTGATTAAGGACCCTTCTTTGAATCGAATTACGCGTACGTATATTCGTGTTATAAATTTAAAATTGCGGAATTGTGTCACGCGTACGTGTACACGATAACTTTTGATAATATATTTATTAAACAATCATTTTTTCAAAATTGTGTCGAATCAAGAAAATTTGTTTTTTTCTTAAATAGTGAACCGTACATCTCGGGTTTTTATGAAATTGATTTAACGCTTTTGGAAAAAATCCTTTTCTTGAATATTCGCTCGAAATTGCACGTACGCATAATCCGAATTTGCTTTTAAAAATATAATCAGGGTACACGAACGCATCCCTAATTGCGCAAAATACTTGTAATGGTATTAGGGATTTTCCACAAATTGTTTATTATATCTACACATTTTATATGTGAAAATCATGAGAAACTCCCATTTTAGAGGCCTATAAATTCTTTGAAAAGAATTCACAATCTATTAAAGGTTGCCCGTCGATTATAATTTCCGAGTATAAATTATATTCATTCCAACTATTCAAATTCAGAGAACAGAATAAAAATATGATTAATACTATTTTTTTTAAACAAATATGACATATATATATGCCAAAGAATAAATTGCATATGAAACTGAAAATGAATGATTCATAAGGGGGGGAAATATTTTCCAAGAATTTTCATTATTTACTTAGTGCAAATTCTATTTCTAATTACCATTGACATAAATTGTTGCAATTTGTTCTTATACATATCATCTCATTCTCACATACTTGTTTTTAATCCAATAGGCCTAATTATTTATTTAAGATGGTAAATAGGCATCAAATTGATAAGAAAGGGACTTATAAATCAATTAATGATATTGCCTTACATGTAACATAGTTTGTATGTCTACAACATTCATAGCACTTTAACATCATAATGAGCCATAACAACTCAACTTGCCATCCACTTAATGGTTCTATAGATACCTGTTATAATGCCACATAAGAACGTACAACTTATATCATTCCTTCCACAACTAAATCAGATTATCAGAATAAACTAGCAATATGGTTTTGACATTTTCACGCTATTCCTTATTCAACTAACAACGTCACAAGGCCTAGTTAATGGCCAATCTTTATGTCATGTTTCCTACCTTGACAGTTCAAACATGACTAAACTAATGAGATGAAGGGCTAACATTATTACAAAGCTTTATACGAATTTCAAAGTAAGACAATTAACTCATAGTTATCAAAATGAATTCCCTACTAATTAACTATCATGAAACAAAAATGAAATTTAAACTGATGAACTTGGACAAATGGAAAACAGAATTGCAATTCAAACTTCATTGATTAGTCATGTTGAATCTCTTTCCAACATAAAATTTAAAAGGCATGTACCTGAAAATGAAGGTAGAAGGAGTAAGTTTCAGCAGTTACAGTAGCAGTAACAAAATACTGGCAGAATATCAGTATTCCCCCAGATTTGAGTAATAATAAGACCCGAGAAATCCAGATTCACAAGAGCAACGCTTCTTAAAGAATTTCAGATTTTTTAAAACCAAATAGTATCAATACCCAGACCCGGACAGATTCCAAAAAGAACAACAAGGTTTCAGATTTTTCTTTTCTTTTCTGGTATCTGTTTCAGCTTCACTGTGTGAGTGTTCCTTTTTGTTTGTTTTTCTTTTCAAATTTCTATTTCTGATTCTATTTCTATCTCTTTCTTTCTTTCTGTTTTTCTCTTTCCTGAACTCTCTTAAAATCTGATTTTTATTTCTCTTTCAAACTCTTCTCTAAAAAAAAACTCCTCTTTTCTGAAAACTGATCTTAAATCAAATTTTTCTCTCTCAATTCCCTCTTCTAATCTGATTTCCTTTCTTTTTCTTTCTTAAAATCTTCTGTTTTTCAGATTTTTTTTTCCCTAAATCAGATTTCTTCAATCTAAAAAATCTGCCCTCTAAAGTCTGTCCAGCTCCCTGTATTTATACAGGGCTGGTCCTATACTCTTTTAGTGCTGGATGGACCCTTTTCTCTTTTTAAAATCAGAAAGTTTCCATTAAAACTGCTTTTGAATAATTTAAAACTATGTGCTATTTATCCTGTTTTTCAGCAGCCCCATTACCCCTTGTTTCCCATTAACCTATTAAATTAAAAGCCACTAACACTCCACTATCAGCACACTACTATCCTCACTGTTTCATTACCAGTAGTACCCCTGAAAGCTTACTGTTATTACTGCCCTCAAGGAAATCAGAATCTGATAAAAATAGATTTTTAAAAATTGTTCAGAATCGATTATCCTTCTGAATTAAACAGCTATAACCAATCCTATCAAGTTCTGGACTGAATCTTGACTGAGAATGCACTTTTCTAACACAATGGTATCTAACCAACATTTGTGAAATTGAAATTAAACCTAATATCACAATCAATTATACTGAATTTAACATAGCAATCAAACTGAATTTCAACATTGGACTAAAGTTAAACAAACACAGGGGCATTGTTAGTATACTGACAATGCCCTGTTCAGAAAATGATATATACAGCACACATTTGGATTCACTGATTCGCAAACAAACATGATTTAATTGACGAGTATTAATCAGTTGACTATTTACAACATTTGTCCATAATCAGTCTAAAACAATAAAAACAGACTGTTTCAATCAGCGTTATCATAAATGAGAATTCATAATATAACTAATCGACGAACTTAATCGAGTCGATTACTTACATTGTGAATAATCACAATCAACAGAAATAGTTTCATATTTTGATCATATAGACGGGCATGAGACAAAGATGACAGAATTTAATCAAAACAAAAAATATGAAAAATCAACGAGTTATTAAAACAAACAAAAATACATACAGAATACACAAACAGAAATAGAAAAGTACCTCTGAATTTTAATCAGACTCGAACTCAACTTGGCTTCGGATTTTGTTTGAAATCAAACAGACCTTAGTCGAAGTATTTTCCACTGAAAATACTTCGACTAAGGTCGATTAAACCTCAATCTTTATTCAATCTGAACAGAATCCAAAAGTCTGGTATTTTTAGGGTTCTTGAAAGTTCGATTTGGGACTTAACCATTTCTGGTCAGATTTGAGGAGAACCAAATATGATACAAGGGTGAGGGTAGCCTAGGGGTCATTTGGTGTCAGTTTAAAACGGATCTGAGTTTGTTCTTGTTTGGTCCGAATCTTCAAAAGAAGATTCGAGAAGCTCGGAACTGATTCGAGCCAAACAAACTTCAGATCCATAACAAGGCATGCTAGGGGGTACTATGGTGTTATTTTGGAAGCCATTGGAAAGGTTGGAGTTTTCAGACCCACCTTCGATTTAATATTCGAAGAGATGGGGTCTGATTCGAAGGAAACTAAGGTTAGATCGGTGTAGAGGATGTTCAGGGGATTCTAGGGTGTTATTTTGGTGACCGGCGGCGTTGATGCCGCCGGGTTTCAGGCGGTGGGATCCTAGGGCGGCTAGGGTTAGGGGTGAGTTTTGGAAGGGACGATGAACAGGGAAGGAGGGGGGGTGTTTGGCTAGGGGGCCGGGGTAAGGGTTTGGGCCTTATATAGGGGAGGGGTGGATTGATCTTGTCCGTCCGATCAAGTAAGATTCACGGTCAGGATCATCTCACTTAACCAAACGACGTCGTTTGGTTTAACGTTGGGGTCGGACTGAATCGGGTCAATGGGTCGGGTTACGGGTTACGGGTAAGGGTAGGGGATATCAGCCGTTGGATTGATTTAATCCAACGGTCCTTGATGGAGTGTGACCAAACGTCGTCGTTTGGATTTACTCCTGAGTTGGACCGGACAGGTTGGTTTGGATTGGGCTGTGAGGGGGGGAATTAATTCGATTTGGGCCTGGATTTTAATCCAGGTCCGATTTTGTATATATGTATTATTTTTATTTTTTTTTTCATTTTTTCTAATTTAATTTTCTAATTTTAATTATAAAATAATTTTAACTTCACAAAAATATATTAATTATTCTATAACAATTATTTAACATATAGACAAAACATCAATCACACAGTGGAATATTTAAAATAGAACTATTGCATATTTTTTGTGATTTTGTTTAAATTATCTTTTAAATACATAATTAAATCCTATATGCATGCAACATGTATTTTATTTTAATTTTCATTTCATTATGACAAAGTAAACATTTACGGACATAACACAAATATTTAACACCACGCAAATTCAAAAATTACACAGTAAAAGAAATTTATTTTACTTTTTGATTTATTTTGGAGTAGTTTTTCGTAAGGCAAAAATCACGTGCTCACAGCTGCCCCTCTTTGTGCGGAAACTCGAAGAGTTTTCGTGCAAAGATAAAGTGAGCGGATACGAGCGATTTTAGCCCGTTTGAATACTCCGTGGGAAGCATTTTTTGAAAGATTTGACCGAACCTCTGCTTCAAAGGTTTCCTACATATCCTTGGCTATAAAGGAATCAGGTCAATGTACTTCGGGAAGTTTTGGGTAGCTGGGACTACCGTGGGACTGTGATGTTACTGCTGCTTCGTGCTGTTTTTACTACTTGCTAACCTCCTTATTACACCTTACTTCAAAGGAAATACAAAAAGTTAAATTAGACTATGGTACATGAATTATAAAAATCTTATCTAGATCATGCCCTTGTGTTTCTTATTGTCTTAATATCTTGGTGACTCTTGGTCATTTGGCTTATTCCGTATTCCTTTTCATTGTGTCTCGTATTTTCTTTTGGGACTCTTGTTGTTTCTTGCTGGGGATTTTGTTGGACTCCTCCGCTTTATTGATTCTAAGTGTGCTCCTTTATCATATGATCGGGCTTTTGATTTCAACACTTCAATTGCATTCCCTCGTTCTCCAGGTGGGTGCCTTGACTGTTTCTTTTCTTTCTTCATCCTCATTCTCCAGGTGGACGCCTGACTTCTTTTTAACTTCTTCATCCTCGTTCTCCAGGTGGACGCCTGACTTCTTTCTTTTCTTCATCCTCATTCTCCAGGTGGACGCCTGACTTCTTCTTTTCTCATCCTCATTCTCCAGGTGGACGCCTGACTTCTTCTTCTCTCATCCTCATTCTCCAGGTGGACGCCTGACTTCTTTTTTTCTTTGTCCTCATTCTCCAGGTGGAGGCCTGACTTCTTTAATTCTTCGTCCTCATTCTCCAGGTGGACGCCTGACTTCTTTAATTCTCATCCTCATTCTCCAGGTGGACGCCTGACTTCTTTATATCTTCATCCTCATTCTCCAGGTGGACGCCTGACTTCTTCAATTTTCATCCTCATTCTCCAGGTGGACGCCTGACTTCTTCTTTCCTCATCCTCATTCTCCAGGTGGACGCCTGACTTCTTTTTTCTTCATCCTCATTCTCCAGGTGGATGCCTGACTTCTTCTTTTCTCATCCTCATTCTCCAGGTGGACGCCTGACTTCTTTAATTCTCATCCTCATTCTCCAGGTGGACGCCTGACTTCTTTTTCTTCATCCTCATTCTCCAGGTGGACGCCTGACTTCTTTAATTCTCATCCTCATTCTCCAGGTGGACGCCTGACTTCTTCTTTCCTCATCATCGAAATACACTAACCATGCATTTTCTTGACATTTCAGAATACTCTATACCTGACTAACAATGTCATAGGACTTAACTAATAGCCAACTTCATGCCATGTTCCCTATATTAACAATTCAATCATAACTATACTTTAATGAAAATTTAGAATGGAAAACATTATTACAAAGTTTTATATGAATTTCAAATAAAGACAATTAACTCATAACTATCAAATTGAATTCACTACTAGTTAACTAACATGAAACAAAAAAAATGAAATTTGAACTAATGAACTTGGACAAAATGAAAAATAGAATTTTGCAATTCAAGCTTCATTGATTTGTCATGCTGAATCTTTTTTCCAACATAGAATTTAAGAGATAAGTACCTGGACGCCTGACTTCTCCAGGTGGACGCCTGACTTCTTTAATTCTCATCCTCATTCTCCAGGTGGACGCCTGACTTCTTCTTTCCTTATCCTCATTCTCCAGGTGGACGCCTGACTTCTTTTTTCTTTGTCCTCATTCTCCAGGTGGACGCCTGACTTCTTTAATCCTTCTTCCTCATTCTCCAGGTGGACGCCTGACTTCTTTAATTCTTTATGAGGTATTTCCTGACACAAATATTGTATTTGCCCCTGTTTTAAATCAAAGAAAACTTCGTTAGTTTAAAGTAGGGTGGTTGACTGGGGTATTCTTGCCGATGGTGATGCTTCTCTTCGTTTCTCTTTATTGCCTTGGAATGGTTGAAAAGACTGTTTTGTCCTTGTAATTGATCCTTGATCTCTTCGCTTCTCTTCCCCTATGTATGTTTTCCTTCAAACCGTTTTAACTGTAATCATATGTCCCTTCTGACTTTGTTGATCCACTTTTGATTTCACCTTTCTTACACCCATATCTTTTATCTCCCACCTTTCGTGGCTGTATTTTGTAACCTTGAATCTTGGTAGTATACCTTGACATTCCTTCTTATTTGTTTGGAATAAAACTTATCTCAAAGATTTTTAGAAAAGTAAGATTATTAGTGGCGAAATAACGCTGATTTCGACAATTATAGAATGAAAAGAAAAATCCAAGTTTGGATGACTGTTGGAGAAAGAATAAAAACTTATCTGATTGGAGTTACCGGCACCAATGATCAGGGTATGCATTTCGGATTAATCAACCCAGTCTTTTAATCAATCTCCTTTCAATTGTCTCATTTTTGTTTTCCCCAAAATTTCCGTAATCCAACTTCATTTTTCATTTCACAGACCTGTTGGACTTGCAATATCTCAAAGAGTTTTCACCGATAAACCTTCCTCATTTGTTCATTTCTCACTTCCTTTTCGCCTTAGGGTGCCTATGAAGGTTTTCACCAATAAGACTCTCTCATTTTACTTTTCTCTCAACTTCCGTCGCCTTATGGTGCCCGTGTGGGTTTTCACCTATAAGACTCTCTCATGTTTACTTTCTTTTCTTGTTTGTATCAGAGTGTTATGAACCATCTTCATTTGCTTGACTCAGCATTTTTCTAAGATTGGTCGAAAGGTCTTTCTGGTATGGGGTTAGAAATGGAAAAGCTATTAAAAGCTAAACAGTTCTGGTATGAGTTTAAAATTACAACTCTTGGAATCTTTTTCTTACTTCCAATACAATTTCTGCCCCAGTTTCTAATTGGGGTCGCTTGACATAACTTTTTGTGCACATTATGTATATTGTGCACCCTATGACCGAGCCGTGAGGCGCCTACGTATCCTTCTTTGAGGAATCAGGTCAAACGTAGTTCACCAAATAATAGTGATTTTTTATATATAAATTTATATATATATATATATATATATATATATAAACGTAGTTCACCAAATGATAGTGATTTTTTTTTATTGCTTCCAAGAGGGGGTAGGAAAGAAACAAGTATGGCTCAAAGGGGGGAAACAAAGGGTATAGTGTTTGGATAGCAGAATAAATTGCCTTTGTCATTCCAATCTTCGAAATAATGCTAAATACAAACATTCAAAAATTTTATGCATAATATCTCTTTACCGCGTCAGAATTGATCGCCATATCTATGCATTTGCCTTCAATATCTTTTAAACATAGTGCACCATTTGATAATACTCTGGTCACAATGAATGGTCCTTGCCAATTCGAGGCAAATTTGCCTTTTGCCTCGACCTGATGTGGAAGAATACGTTTCAGCACATGCTGACCTACTTCAAACTTCCGGGGACGCACCTTTTTGTTGTATGCTCTTTCTATTCTTCTTTGATATAATTGACCATGACATACTGCGGCCAATCGTTTTTCATCAATCAAGTTTAACTGTTCCAGACGGGTTTTGACCCATTCATCATCATCAATCTTTGCTTCGGCGATGATCCGAAGGGAAGGAATCTCAACTTCTGCAGGAATTACTGCTTCAGTGTCATATACCAACAAATAAGGAGTTGCTCCTACTGAAGTGCGAACAGTAGTGCGGTATCCCAATAATGCAAATGGTAATTTTTCATGCCATTGTTTTGAACCTTCTATCATTTTTCGAAGTATCTTCTTTATGTTTTTGTTGGCTGCTTCTACTGCTCCATTCGCCTTGGGCCGATATGGTGAAGAGTTACGATGTGTAATCTTAAACTGTTGACATACTTCCTTCATTAAATTGATGTTAAGATTAGCACCGTTATCTGTGATAATCACCTTCGGGATTCCGAATCGACATATGATATTTGAGTGGACAAAATTGACCACAGCTTTCTTGGTCACTGATTTGAATGTCTTGGCCTCAACCCATTTGGTAAAATAATCAATAGCTACCAGAATGAACCTGTGCCCATTGGATGTTGCCGGCTCAATTGGTCCAATCACATCCATGCCCCAGGCAACGAAGGGCCATGGTGCCGACATTGTGTGCAACTCGGATGGTGGAGAATGAATCAAATCTCCGTGTATTTGGCATTGATGACACTTGCGTACAAAACTTGATACAATCTCGCTCCATGGTAAGCCAATAGTAACCAGCTCGGAGGATTTTCTTTGCCAACACATATCCACTCATGTGGGGTCCGCAAACTCCTGAATGTACTTCAGACATGACAGCTGTAGCTTGTCTGGCATCTATGCATCTTAATAATCCAAGATCTGGTGTTCTTTTATACAAAAATCCTCCGCTTAAGAAGAATCCATTTGCCAATCGCCTAATGATCCTCTTTTGATCTCCTGTGGCTTGTACGGGATATATACCCATCCTGATATACTCCTTGATGTCATGGAACCATGGTTCACCATCAAATTCTTCTTCAATCATATTGCAATAAGCGTGCTGATCGTGGACTTGAATATGTATTGGATCTACATAAGCTTTGTCCGGATGGTGCAACATTGATGCCAGGGTAGCCAATGCATCGGCAAACTCATTATGGATTCTTGGAATATGTTGGAATTCCACTGATTGAAACCGCTGACAAAGATCATGTAGACATTGTCGGTATGGTATGAGCTTCAAGTTTCAGGTTTCCCATTCTCCTTGAATTTGATGTACCAAAAGATCCGAATCTCCCATGACTAAGATTTCTCGGATACCCATGTCTGCGGCTAGCCTTAACCCCAAAATACAAGCTTCGTATTCAGCCATATTATTGGTACAATAAAATCGCAATTGAGCTGTAACAGGATAGTGATGCCCTGTTTCAGAAATGATTACAGCTCCTATTCCGACTCCTTTCATGTTAGCGGCTCCATCAAAGAAAAGTTTCCAGCCAGGCTTTTCAATTCGCTCCACCTCGTCGATATGCATTGTTTCTTCATCAGGAAAATAAGTTTTCAACGGCTCATATTCCTCATCGACCGGGTTTTCGGCTAAATGATCGACCAGTGCTTGAGCCTTCATTGCAGTTCGAGTCACATAGATGATGTCGAATTCTGTGAGCAATATCTGCCACTTTGCAAGTCTTCCTGTTGGCATAGGCTTTTGAAAGATGTATTTCAATGGATCCAACCGAGAAATGAGGTAAGTAGTGTAGGATGACAAATAGTGTTTCAATTTTTGAGCTACCCATGTTAGGGCGCAACATGTCTTTTCCAGATGAGTATACTTAACCTCATAAACTGTGAATTTCTTGCTAAGGTAGTAGATGGCATGTTCTTTTCTGCCAGTGAGGTCATGTTGCCCCAATACACAACCAAATGAATTTTCCAAAACCGTCAAGTAAAGAATCAAAGGTCTTCCTGGCTCTGGCGGGACTAACACGGGTGGGTTGACAAGTACCCTTTTTATTTTATCGAACGCTTCTTGACACTCATCGGTCCATTTGACCGTAGCATCCTTTTTTAATAATTTAAAAATTGGCTCACAGGTTGTTGTGAGCTGAGCAATAAACCTGCTGATGTAATTTAACCTCCCCAACAAACTCATTACTTCAGTTTTGTTTCTTGGAGGTGGCAGTTCTTGGATGGCTTTGATCTTTGAGAGGTCTAGCTCGATGCCTCGTCGACTGACTATGAATCCCAGTAACTTTCCATATGGAACTCCAAATGCGCACTTGGCAGGGTTAAGCTTGAGGTTGTACCTGCGAAGTCTTAAGAAGAACTTCCTCAAATCTCCAACGTGGTTGGCCTGATGCTTTGATTTTATGATCACATCGTCCACGTATACCTCAATCTCCTTGTGTATCATATCATGAAACACTGTGGTCATTGCTCTCATATAGGTTGCTCCGGCGTTCTTTAAACCGAATGGCATTACCCGGTAGCAATAAGTTCCCCATGGTGTGATGAATGCCGTCTTTTCTGCATCTTCTTCATCCATTAGAATTTGATGATACCCGGCATAACAATCCACGAAAGACCCTATATCATGCTTGGAACAATTGTCGATCAAAATATGGATATTAGGTAATGGGAAATTATCCTTTGGACTTGCTTTGTTGAGATTGCGATAGTCGACGCATACTCTAATTTTGCCGTCTTTCTTTGGTACAGGAACGATATTAGCCAACCAAACAGGATATCGAGTGACTCGAATGACCTTTGCTTCCAATTGTTTGGTGATTTCTTCCTTAATTCTCACACTCATGTCAGGCTTGAATTTTCTCAGCCTCTGCTTGACAGGAGGCACCGTTGGATCGGTGGGCAGTTTGTGAACCACTAAATCAGTGCTCAGGCCTGGCATGTCGTCATACGACCATACAAAAACATCTTTGAATTCTATGAGTGCTTTAATTAACTCCTCTCGGATCTTTGGTTCCAGATGGACACTTATTTTAGTTTCTCGGATATTACTCGTGTCCCCTATATTGATGTCCTCGGTATCACTCAAGTTAGGTTTGATTTTTTCCTCAAAGTGAATTAACTCTTTACTAATCTCTTCAAAAACCTCATCTTCATCATATTCTGATTCATAATCACAATATATTTCTTGAATTAATATTTCGGAACCAGATTGATTTTTAAGACGGGGCTGAGGATTCCTCATGCATGCCATATCACTAGAGCCAGCGTAAAAGGAACTGTACAGGAAAGAAAAAGAAAAGAAAACTATCAGGAATGATAAAAAAGGAAACTGCTTTTTTATTGGATGAATGAAAGATAACAAGGTTTTGCACACTTCAAACAAACTGTAAGATAAGTTTTGGGATTACAACCCTGAAGTAACCCAAACAAACTGAAAGAAAATCAAAATAAACTACCAAGACTCCTTTCGAATTGGGAGAGGAGTGGCTTTCCAATTATTGAGCTTTGTTTCTGGCCCAACGGATAGAACTTCTGCGTTGCTACACCCTTCTCCGCTTTCCAACATATTCACATCACTAAACAATTTCTCGAACCTTTCAATTAATTCCTTCTTAGGATTGACCCGGGATTTAGGAATTGTTGTTATCGGGCGATTTTTAGCACCGGTCTTGACAAAAGACTTTGACAAGTGTGGGACTGGTTTTGGAAGAACCCATGCTTGGTGTTTCAGCTTCCTAGCCCTTATCATGTCATTGGCAGTGGGTATGAACCCCAAACCGAATGTTCCCCAGTTCTCGGGGAGAGATACTGGTTGTATAATTCCTTGCAAAGATAAACCCAGACCTTTGCCAGGTATAAAGCCATTCTTTAACATTTCATAAGCTACCATGACTGATGCAGAGGATATCTTTGGATTTGGAAGGTATTTCCCCTCTGGAATTTTCTCTATCGACACTGTGTCGGTCACTTGGTATACCCATGGTCCCTGGTCCTTTTCTGTTCCCTCGACCGGTACAATGGTACTGCTGTGAGCATTTAAACTTTCTTCTCCATACACGACTACTTCTTGATGATCCCATTCAAACTTGATAGCCTGATGTAGTGTTGACGGGACTGCTTTAGCAGCATGGATCCATGGTCGACCCAATAACAAGTTGTAAGAAACAGTTATGTCCAACACTTGGAATTCCATTGTGAATTCAACTGGCCCTATTGTTAGTTCCAACACTATGTCGCCAAATGAATCTCTGCTTCCACCGTCAAACCCCCGTACGCAGATACTATTCTTCTGGATCCTCTCCTCTTTAATTTTTAATTTGTTTAAAGTGGAGAGAGGGCATATGTTTTCACTTGACCCATTTTCAACCAATACCCGGTTTACTACGGAGTTTTCACATTTCACGGTGAGGTAAAGAGCTCTGTTGTGCTCGGTACCTTCCACAGGTAATTCATCATCAGCAAATGTAATTCTGTTTGTCTCAAAGATTCTGTTGGCTATTTTTCCCAAATGATTTACAGAGATCTTTTCAGGAACGTGAGCCTCATTCAGGATTTTCATCAAAGCCAGACGGTGCTCCTCTGAATGGATCAGTAATGACAACAATGAAATTTGAGCGGGGGTCTTCTTTAATTGATCCACAACAGAATAATCATGGAGTTTCATTTTTCTTAAAAACTCCTCCGCCTCTTCTTCCGTCATAGCTCTCTTTGTTGGCGTTGGATTATTTTTAGTTTTTCTTAACTCTTCGGGAGTAAAACATCTTCCCGAACGAGTCAAGCCTTGCACCTCACACACTTCTTCCTTGATTTCTTTTCCCTTGTACATTACAGTCATCCGTTCATAATTCCATGGGATGGCTTTGTTGTTGATGACCGGCAGCTGGATTACAGGTGCGATAATAACCCGATCTGTACGGGCTCCTTCCACGAATACAATGGGTTTGTTAGCAACCCCTGGTACTATTATTTTCGGCCTTTCTTGTTTTGCGGCAACTTTGCTCGATGACCCCTCATCGACTATCATAGATAGTTCATCACCATTTTTGTTTTGCTTAGACACCGGCTTCTCCTCTATCAACTGTTTATCTGGCTTGGTTTCATGAGACTTGATCATCATGACAGTTTGTGACGGCTTCTTTGTCTCCCCATCAGCTTGTATGATTTCTATCATATTAGCCTCTTGATGGGCTGGCATTGGATTTCTATTGATATTTGGGGCTTCAGGGGTTTGAACCTCGATTTTATTAGTATCAATCAGCTCTTGTATGGCATTTTTCAAATGCCAGCATTTCTCCGTATCATGGCCTGGTGCACCGGAGCAATATTCACAGCTAATGGTGTAATCCAGATTCTTTGGAGGAGGATTGGGTAGCTTGGATTGTATTGGTCTCAGCATGTCTAGCTGTCTCAGCCTGTGGAACAGACTGGTGTAAGACTCTCCCAATGGAGTGTAAGTTTTCTTTTTCTGTTCCCTTTCTCCCCTGAATGCTGGCCTAGGCTTGAAACCTGGTCCAAGATAGGCTCGTGGGTAAGTATTTGGTGTGACTGGAGCACACCAATTGGTGTGAACAGGTGGCTGACTGTATGCTTGAGCATGGTTAATGGAAAAATGAGGCTCTGAAGGGTGATAGTAGTGTTGGGATGAATCATGGTGGTAAGCTGATTGGCGAGGTCGTTGTTGATTATAGTAAAGCGGTGAACCTCTGGGTCCCGGCCAAATTCCTGAATCAACTACCGCTGCTTCCTCCCTCTTCTTTCTTCCGATTCCTCCTACCCCGCCTTGAATAGCTTGAGTAGTTGCCTTAATTGCCGAATAGCTCATGATTTTATTTGTCTTGAGGCCTTCTTCCACCATACCTCCCATCTTCACTACTTCGTTGAATGATTTCCCAACCGCTGAAACCAAGTGGGCATAGTAAGTCGGTTCCAAGGCTTGGAGGAAGTAGTCTACCATTTCGCTCTCCTTCATAGGAGGATCCACTCTTGCTGCCTGTTCTCTCCACCGAAAACCATACTCTCTGAAACGTTCATTGTGTTTCTTTTCAAATTTTGTCAAAGACAATCGATCTGGGATGATTTCCAGATTGTATTGGAAATGGTATGCGAATGCCTGTGCCAGGTCATCCCAGGTGTACCATCTCCCATGGTCCTGGCGTGTATACCACTCCAAAGCTGATCCGCTTAGACTTTGACTGAAGTAAGCCATCAATAATTCATCTTTTCCCCCAGCTCCTCGCATCTTGCTACAGAAACCCCTTAAGTGGGCTACTGGGTCACCGTGCCCGTTGTATAAGTCAAATTTGGGCATCTTGAAGCCAACTGGTAATTGTACGTTTGGGAACAAGCACAAATCTTTGTAGGCTACACTGACTTGCCCACCTAATCCTTGCATGTCTCTGAACGATTGTTCTAGACTCTTAACCTTCCTAAACATCTCTTCTTGCTCAGCATTTTTGGCTGGCTTGTCAATTTCGGTTGAGAGATCAAAATGAGGAGTGGTTGAATGAATTTCGGAGGCTTTGAGGGTGGGCTCCGGGGGGTAATATTGGTTGTCCTGGGCCTGGAATGTAGGCTCACTAGGAGATTTGTGGAATGTAGCAGGGGGAGGTACTACGAAAACAGGAGTCATAGGTGGAGGAAAATATGGAACGGGTTTTGGAGGTGGAGACTGCGGTGTCTGAGAGGTGGTGCCTCGGTAGTGCTGGTAAATGGGGAAATTTGGTGATAATTCAGTGGTGATATTATCCTGAGTTTGGGTCATTGATGGAGCAGGGTTATTTGGGTGAGATGGGGGTAACTGTCCTGTAGACCAGGCTTGGTACATCTCAGCCATTTGCTGCTTGAGTTTAAACATCTCTTCTTTCATTTTCCCGACATCCATCTCCTCTAGCTCCATACCTGTGTCAACATCTGGGATAGACATACTTTCGGGTATTGGTCCTTTTGATCTTGTGTGATTGATAATATGCCAGTATACTCTTTAGAGAAACTAACTGCTTGAATTCTGAAAATGAACAAACTTGTTAGTTTTGAAAGTTTAACACATATAATCGCACGTTGAGATGCAATGCCCCTAGACAAATAATCCCTTTCTATTATGCATTTGCTCGGCTGCTTGTGTCGTCCCAGCTTTCTTGAAATTTTTTATTGTTATTCACTTTTATTTATTATATATATCTTTTATCGTGGTGGTCGAATCTTAGAGATTGCCTACGTATCATGCCTTTACATGAATCAGACCTTGCGTAGTTCGAACTAAAGGCAATCACTTTTATTCATTACACAAAGATGGAATTACATTTGAAAACTTTAAGAAAATGGCTTGAAACACACACAGTTAAATCAAAATAAAAGATACAATTCTTAACATCTCACAACATGCCCCACTTTCCATTTTTGTTGTCAAATATTGGATTATCTGCTCAATGTGGGGCTTGACCTGGATGGCCTCCCAGCGTACGATACATCCTTTCCAACTCCATTGCTAGATGATGAGCAAAAGTGGGCGCATGCTCTGTAAACCTTTCATAATCCATTCCTTGGCAGTTTACATAACTTTGAGATGTGAAGACTGCCAGGTCGTGGATTTGTGCCCTGAAACCTTGGAGACGTTGGTCTTGGTCTTGCAATTGCTGCTGACGAGTGGTGGCTATATCTCTGACACGGTTTTCACGATCTAGAGCTGATTCTAACAGAGCTCGGAGTCTGGCCTGCTCTAATCTTGCTTGCGATCTTTCCCTGTCGAGGTCTGCTTGTTGATGTTCTCTGTTGCATCTTCTTGCCTCTTCTAGTTGTGCACGAAGTTGGTCTTCTGATCGCATCCAATAGTCTTTTTCCTTCTTGAATTGTGCCTTGTCTTTTTCGGATTGCCTATGTTGGAGTTCCTTGTTAGATCTGGCTTCTTCGTTTAATTGTTGGATCCTTTCTTTTGCTTTGCTCAACGCCCTTTCGTTTTCCGCAAGAATGGAATCATAATCTTGCATTCTTTCAAAGAGATTGGCGATTTTTTTTATCCTTCCAGCTCCTCTTTGGCGTTTCAGAAACTCTTTTCATTTTTTGGAATCGAGCATGAAGACTTTCATTCTCACAAGCTAGACTCTTTTTCTCGCCTTCGGCTTCTTGTGCTTGCAAATCTTTCTCCAAACTGAGGCTTCTTAGATTTTCTTTTAGGGCATGGATAGTTGCTTTGTACCCTTTTTCCTTTTCTCCCCAGATCAACCGTTCTTGGATTTTATCATTGAAGTTTTGAACATGGGGTCTTTTTGTTGGCCTTCTTAGCTCAGGCTCTGGTACATCATCCACGCGAGACCGTTTTTCAAACCACCTTGCATATCCAGGATTTATCTCACCCTTTGTAGCGTCTGGGACTTGAGTATCACTTTTCAAGTATCGGCACCCATTCCACATCTGCTGAAGTAGAGCCTCGGGAATAGTGGCTTCTGGGTGTAATTCGATTACTTGCACACTCAAATCTTCATCATCAGGAACTATTTGATATCTCCCTAATTGCCTTAGGACTCTTAGTGGTGCATACGGCTGAATGCTTCTCAACCCCAATAGTAGTAGATAACTATTTGAGGCTGACATGTGTATTACTTCCCTCATCGGGAGCCATCCCAGAGTCCATTCAATTTGATTTGCCGTTAAAGCCTTTAGATGAGATACCCATGCTTCTATCCCTTCTGGAGCCTGATAATTTTTTGTTCTTTCCTCATAGCTCTCGATGCAATTATCATTGTTTGACCCATACTGTATGATCTTGGGCTGTTGTTGGAGATGCTCCATCACCCACATTTGCAACAAAATTTTGCATCCTTCGAAGACCTTTGCTCCTGATTTACATAAAGTCAAAGCCCGATAAATGTCTGATAGAATGATGGGGACAAAGGTGTGATTTTCTTTGGTGGTGAGGATTTGCACAATTTTTGCGGTGCGAATATCAATTGTTCGCTCTTTGTTTGGAAAGACCATGACTCCTAGAAAAGCCACCATGAAAGCAAAGCGACGGTGAATCTGCCAAGTGTCTTTGTTTTGCTTATTGGTAAGGCCTTTCTCATGAATTTCGAACCCATCTGACTTTCCGAACCTTGAATACAAAAAGTTGAAGGAACAACATCCATTGATGACATTGCTTTTCCTGATTTGACTGCTGATGTTCAGAAGACCGAAGAATCGATGTACCGAAGGAGCCTTTGTAAATATCAAGCTTTAATTTCTTAGACTTCCGTCAAAACCACCATATCCAGCTACTTCCTCTAATGTAGGAGTAAGCTCGAAGTCAGAGAAACGAAAGACATTGTGAGCAGGGTCCCAAAAAGTTACTAACGCTGCAATCAGATCATCACGGGGTTTAACTTTCATAATGTCCGTGAGATTTCCCAAATGCTTGACGACCCATTTTTGACCATCTTCGCCTAAATCATACCACCACATTTGAAGTTGAAATAAAAATTCTTCTGTACTCGTGGACGAGGGGCTTTGTGTGGTGCTCATTTTGTATCTGAAATTTAATTTTAATAAAGTCAAAATTCATTTTGAAAATTTATACTAAAAAATCATTTTCGAAAATTTTTTATTTATTAAATACCTTTATTTCAAGATTTAAAACTATTTTTCTTTTTTTGAAATTTTTTTGAAATTTTTTAAAACAACCCATTTTATTCCTCTCTTCTCACCATGATTTCATTTAAGCTGGTCAACAAGCATGTTCGAGGCAAATGAATGCACAAGTAGCAAATAGGATGCATCATGATGGTCCTTTTACTTCGGGTTCACCTGTCCTAGACAGACCCAACCCCTGTGTTGAGTCTCCAAGGCCAAATGTATATGATGCAAATATTCGTTCCTACTAGGGATCCGGTACATGGCTGAGTTATTCTAAGTGTAAAACCTGAGGTTGATTGTTCTGAACCTGGCTTACCCAAACGGACAGTTTGAGCCGAAGCGGGGGCAACGTACCGGGAGCACGAAAGTCTGCCCGGCCTAGTTACTTGTCCCAACTCCGTCTTATTTGGTATGACTTTAACAGAAAGGTGGGTCACGCGCACGTGTACACCATAAATTCATAAGACTCAGAAATAAGGGGGTTTCGTAGCAGTTGTATATATTCACAATTCAAATAATATTAAAGCGGTAAAAAAACAGCATTTAGCATATTAGCATATAAACAGTTGAAAATCATATAGTAAATAAGGCCAATTAATGCAGATATTTTAAGCTCGAATTCTTTAAACCCTGAACCAATGGTTCTGGGTTACAGCTTACACAATAAATAATCCCCAGCAGAGTCGCCAGAGCTGTCGCACCTCCTTTTTACCGCGCCCGCGTGGGTGCGTGGGGAGTTTTCTCCAATTGAAGGACAGTCGAAACGGGATTTATTTAATTATTTCAGAGTCGCCACCTGGGAATTTTAAGGCGTCCCAAGTCACCAATTTTAATCCTTGAATCGAGGAGAATATGACTCTGTTTATTATTCTGCGAACCAGAAATCCTGAGTAAGGAATTCTGTTAATCCGGAAGAAGGTGTTAGGCATTTCCGAATTTCGTGGTTCTAGAACGGTCGCTTAACTATTTTTATTATTGGCTTAATTATCTTGATTTTATTAAATACATTTTTTACGTGATTTTTCTACCGCTTTTACTTATTGTGATTAAGGACCCTTCTTTGAATCGAATTACGTGTACGTATATTCGTGTTATAAATTTAAAATTGCGGAATTGTGTCACGCGTACGTGTACACGATAACTTTTGATAATATATTTATTAAACAATCATTTTTTTGAAATTGTGTCGAATCAAGAAAATTTGTTTTTTTCTTAAATAGTGAACCGTACATCTCGGGTTTTTATGAAATTGATTTAACGCTTTTGGAAAAAATCCTTTTCTTGAATATTCGCTCGAAATTGCGCGTACGCATAATCCGAATTTGCTTTTAAAAATATAATCAGGGTACGCGAACGCATCCCTAATTGCGCAAAATACTTGTAATGGTATTAGGGATTTTCCACAAATTGTTTATTATATCTACACATTTTATATGTGAAAATCATGAGAAACTCCCATTTTAGAGGCCTATAAATTCTTTGAAAAGAATTCACAATCTATTAAAGGTTGCCCGTCGATTATAATTTCCGAGTATAAATTATATTCATTCCAACTATTCAAATTCAGAGAACAGAATAAAAATATGATTAATACTATTTTTTTTAAAACAAATATGACATATATATATGCCAAAGAATAAATTGCATATGAAACTGAAAATGAATGATTCATAAGGGGAGGAAATATTTTCCAAGAATTTTCATTATTTACTTAGTGCAAATTCTATTTCTAATTACCATTGACATAAATTGTTGCAATTTGTTCTTATACATATCATCTCATTCTCACATACTTGTTTTTAATCCAATAGGCCTAATTATTTATTTAAGATGGTAAATAGGCATCAAATTGATAAGAAAGGGACTTATAAATCAATTAATGATATTGCCTTACATGTAACATAGTTTGTATGTCTACAACATTCATAGCACTTTAACATCATAATGAGCCATAACAACTCAACTTGCCATCCACTTAATGGTTCTATAGATACCTGTTATAATGCCACATAAGAACGTACAACTTATATCATTCCTTCCACAACTAAATCAGATTATCAGAATAAACTAGCAATATGGTTTTGACATTTTCACGCTATTCCTTATTCAACTAACAACGTCACAAGGCCTAGTTAATGGCCAATCTTTATGTCATGTTTCCTACCTTGACAGTTCAAACATGACTAAACTAATGAGATGAAGGGCTAACATTATTACAAAGCTTTATACGAATTTCAAAGTAAGACAATTAACTCATAGTTATCAAATTGAATTCCCTACTAATTAACTATCATGAAACAAAAATGAAATTTAAACTGATGAACTTGGACAAATGGAAAACAGAATTGCAATTCAAACTTCATTGATTAGTCATGTTGAATCTCTTTCCAACATAAAATTTAAAAGGCATGTACCTGAAAATGAAGGTAGAAGGAGTAAGTTTCAGCAGTTACAGTAGCAGTAACAAAATACTGGCAGAATATCAGTATTCCCACAGATTTGAGTAATAATAAGACCCAAGAAATCCAAATTCAAAAGAGCAACGCTTCTTAAAGAATTTCAGATTTTTTAAAATCAAATAGTATCAATACCCAGACCCGGACAGATTCCAAAAAGAACAACAAGGTTTCAGATTTTTCTTTTCTTTTCTGATATCTGTTTCAGCTTCACTGTGTGAGTGTTCCTTTTTGTTTGTTTTTCTTTTCAAATTTCTATTTCTGATTCTATTTCTATCTCTTTCTTTCTTTCTGTTTTTCTCTTTCCTGAACTCTCTTAAAATCTGATTTTTATTTCTCTTTCAAACTCTTCTCTAAAAAAAACTCCTCTTTTCTGAAAACTGATCTTAAATCAAATTTTTCTCTCTCAATTCCCTCTTCTAATCTGATTTCCTTTCTTTTTCTTTCTTAAAATCTTCTGTTTTTCAGATTTTTTTTTTCCTAAATCAGATTTCTTCAATCTAAAAAATCTGCCCTCTAAAGTCTGTCCAGCTCCCTGTATTTATACAGGGCTGGTCCTATACTCTTTTAGTGCTGGATGGACCCTTTTCTCTTTTTAAAATTAGAAAGTTTCCATTAAAACTGCTTTTGAATAATTTAAAACTAAGTGCTATTTATCCTGTTTTTCAGCAGCCCCATTACCCCTTGTTTCCCATTAACCTATTAAATTAAAAGCCACTAATACTCCACTATCAGCACACTACTATCCTCACTATTTCATTACCAGTAGTACCCCTGAAAGCTTATTGTTATTACTGCCCTCAAGGAAATCAGAATCTGATAAAAATAGATTTTTAAAAATTGTTCAGAATCGATTATCCTTCTGAATTAAACAGCTATAACCAATCCTATCAAGTTCTGGACTGAATCTTGACTGAGAATGCACTTTTCTAACACAATGGTATCTAACCAACATTTGTGAAATTGAAATTAAACCTAATATCACAATCAATTATACTGAATTTAACATAGCAATCAAACTGAATTTCAACATTGGACTAAAGTTAAACAAACACAGGGGCATTGTTAGTATACTGACAATGCCCTGTTCAGAAAATGATATATACAGCACACATTTGAATTCACTGATTCGCAAACAAACATGATTTAATTGACGAGTATTAATCAGTTGACTATTTACAACATTTGTCCATAATCAGTCTAAAACAATAAAAACAGACTGTTTCAATCAGCGTTATCATAAATGAGAATTCATAATATAACTAATCGACGAACTTAATCGAGTCGATTACTTACATTGTGAATAATCACAATCAACAGAAATAGTTTCATATTTTGATCATATAGACGGGCATGAGACAAAGATGACAGAATTTAATCAAAACAAAAAATATGAAAAATCAACGAGTTATTAAAACAAACAAAAATACATACAAAATATACAAACAGAAATAGAAAAGTACCTCTGGATTTTAATCAGACTCGAACTCAACTTGGCTTCGGATTTTGTTTGAAATCAAACAGACCTTAGTCGAAGTATTTTCCACTGAAAATACTTCGACTAAGGTCGATTAAACCTCAATCTTTATTCAATCTGAACAGAATCCAAAAGTCTGGTATTTTTAGGGTTCTTGAAAGTTCGATTTGGGACTTAACCATTTCTGGTCAGATTTGAGGAGAACCAAATATGATACAAGGGTGAGGGTAGCCTAGGGGTCATTTGGTGTCAGTTTAAAACGGATCTGAGTTTGTTCTTGTTTGGTCCGAATCTTCAAAAGAAGATTCGAGAAGCTCGGAACTGATTCGAGCCAAACAAACTTCAGATCCATAACAAGGCATGCTAGGGGGTACTATGGTGTTATTTTGGAAGCCATTGGAAAGGTTGGAGTTTTCAGACCCACCTTCGATTTAATATTCGAAGAGTTGGGGTCTGATTCGAAGGAAACTAAGGTTGGATCTGTGTAGAGGATGTTCAGGGGATTCTAGGGTGTTATTTTGGTGACCGGCGGCGTTGATGCCGCCGGGTTTCAGGCGGTGGGAGTGGGGGTTTGGGGACGATGATGAATAGTAAGGAAGGGGGGTGTTTAGTTAGGGGGCCGGGGTAGGGGTCTGGAACTTATATAGGGGAGGGGTGGATTGATCTTGTCCGTCCGATCAAGTAAGATTCACGGTCAGGATCATCTCACTTAACCAAACGACGTCGTTTGGTTTAACGTTGGGGTCAGACTGAATCGGGTCAATGGGTCGGGTTACGGGTTACGGGTAAGGGTAGGGGATATCAGCCGTTGGATTGATTTAATCCAACGGTCCTTGATGGAGTGTGACCAAACGTCGTCGTTTGGATTTACTCCTGAGTTGGACCGGACAGGTTGGTTTGGATTGGGCTGTGAGGGGGGGAATTAATTCGATTTGGGCCTGGATTTTAATCCAGGTCCGATTTTGTATATATGTATTATTTTTATTTTTTTTTCATTTTTTCTAATTTAAATTTCTAATTTTAATTATAAAATAATTTTAACTTCACAAAAATATATTAATTATTCTATAACAATTATTTAACATATAGACAAAACATCAATCACACAGTGGAATATTTAAAATAGAACTATTGCATATTTTTTGTGATTTTGTTTAAATTATCTTTTAAATACATAATTAAATCCTATATGCATGCAACATGTATTTTATTTTAATTTTCATTTCATTATGACAAAGTAAATATTTACGGACATAACACAAATATTTAACACCATGCAAATTCAAAAATTACACAGTAAAAGAAATTTATTTTACTTTTTGATTTATTTTGGAGTAGTTTTTCGTAAGGCAAAAATCACGTGCTCACAGTACGTTCAGCCTGTCCGTCAGTCTGCGGATGAAATGCAGTGCTGAGATTTTACCTGTGTGCCTAAACCCTTCTGGAAAGACCTCCAAAAGTTAGCCGTAAATTGAGCTCCTCGGTCTGATATAATAGATATGAGCACACCATGAAGCCTAACAATCTCCTTGATATACAACTTTGCATAATCTTCAGCCGTGTAAGTTGTCTTCACTGGCAGAAAATGGGCACATTTTGTAAGTCGATCAATTATCACCCAGATGGAGTCAAACTTATGATAAGAGCGAGGTAATCCAATAATGAAGTCCATATTAATCACCTCCCACTTCCAGGTCGGAATCTCTATATTTTGAAGCAATCCACCGGGTTTCTGATGTTCTATCTTTACTTGTTGACAATTGGGACACTGGGCTACAAATTCTGCAATAGACTTCTTCATATTATCCCACCAATACTGCTCCTTGACATCATGATACATCTTTGTCGAGCCGAGATGGATGGAATATCGGGATTGATGAATCTCATTCATAATCTTCTCTCGCAACCCTGCCACATTAGGCACACACAATCGGCTCTGGTATCTCAGTGCCCCATCTTTTCCGATCCCAAAAGCCATACTTTTACACTGTTGAATGCTTTCTCTTAATCGTACCAAGATAGGATCTTCATATTGTCGTGCTTTTACCTCGGCTACCAAAGATGATTCTGATGTATTCTGTACAGTAACACCTCCGTCATCAGAGTCTAACAATCTGATTCTCATATTGGCTAGCTGATGAAGCTCTTTAATCAACCTCCATCTACCTGCCTCAATATGTACTAAGCTTCCCATTGATTTACGGCTGAGAGCGTCTACCACAACATTGGCTTTACCGGGATGATACAATATCTCGACGTCATAGTCTTTCAATAATTCAAGCCACCTACGCTGCCTTAAATTCAACTCTTTCTGCTTGAAGATGTATTGTAAACTCTTGTGATCTGTGTAGATGTCAACATGGACGCCGTATAAGTAGTGCCGCCATATCTTCAAAGCATATATTACTGCAGCCAATTCCAAATCATGGGTTGGATAATTCTTTTCATGCTTCTTCAAGTGTCTTGATGCATAAGCAATCACATTCCCACGCTGCATCAATACGCACCCCAAACCTATACCTGAGGCATCACAATATACCACATAATCTTCTGTTCCTTCAGGAAGAGTGAGCACTGGTGCAGATGTCAATCGATTCTTCAGCTCCTGAAAACTACGTTCACAAGTGTCAGACCACTGGAATTTGGTAGCTTTTTGTGTTAACTTAGTCAATGGTGATGATATAGAGGAAAATCCTTCTACAAACCACCTATAATATCCTGCTAGTCCTAGGAAGCTGCGGACTTCTGATGGTGTTGTAGGTCTCGGCCAATTCTTTACTGCATCGATCTTCTGAGTGTCAACACTAATACCCTCATCAGATATCACATGGCCAAGGAATGCTACTGAGTTCAGCCAAAATTCACATTTGGAGAGCTTAGCATATAACTTACGATCCTGAAGCGTCTGTAATACTATCCGCAAGTGGCCCGCATGTTCCGCCTCCGAACGAGAATACACTAGAATGTCATCAATGAATACAATCACGAACACATCAAGATAGGGCCTGAATATAGTATTCATGAGATCCATAAAAGCTGCTGGGGCATTTGTTAGCCCGAACGACATCACCAAGAACTCAAAGTGCCCATATCTTGTTCGGAAGGCCGTCTTTGGAATATCCTTCTCCCTAACCCTCACCTGATGATACCCTGAACGTAAATCAATCTTAGAGAAATACTTGGCACCCTGGAGTTGGTCAAACAGGTCATCAATTCTTGGAAGTGGATACTTGTTCTTTATAGTAGACTTATTCAACTGTCGATAGTCGATACACATCCGTAACGACCCGTATTTCTTCCGCACGAATAGGACTGGTGCACCCCAAGGTGAAGTGCTAGGCCTAATAAACCCCTTATCCAGCAAGTCCTTCAACTGCACCTTCAACTCTCGCAACTCTGCCGGGGCCATTCTGTATGGAGGAATAGAGATCGGTTGAGTGTCAGGCAACACATCAATGCTAAACTCAATCTCCCTTTCAGGAGGAAGGCCTGGGAGTTCATCTGGGAAAACATCTGGGAATTCGTTGACCACAGGGATTGATTGTAAAGTAGGCGGTTTCGCCTCCGCATCCCTAACGCGAACGAGATGATAAATGTAACCTTTTGAGATCATTTTCCTTGCCTTAAGATAGGAAATAAACCTACCTTTCGGTGTAGCAATGTTCCCTTTCCATTCAATGACGGGTTCACCTGGAAATTGGAACCTAACCATCTTCGTACGGCAGTCAACATTTGCATATCATGAGGCCAACCAGTCCATTCCCATTATCATATCAAAATCAACCATTTCTAACTCAAATAAATTTGCCGAGGTTTGACGACTACAAATCATCACAGTGCAACCTCTATATACCCTTCTAGAAATCACAGAATCTCCTATCGGAGTAGATACCGCGAGAGGTTTACTTATCAATTCAGGTTCAATGCCAAACTTATTAGACACAAAGGGTGTAACATATGATAATGTAGATCCCGGATCAATCAACGCATATACATCATAAGAAAACACAGATATAATACCTGTAATAACATCTGGAGACGACTCGAGATCCTGTCGACCTACTAGAGCATAGGTTCGATTTTGAGCACCACTCGAACTCGGCACTGCACCTCTACCCCTACCATGACCTGTCGACTGCTGAAAACCCCGTGCTGGAGGTCGAACTGATGAGAAAGAACCAGACACAGATCCAGTCGGCTGAGCCATACCATCACCTCCTCTATTAGGACAATCCCGCATCATATGGCCAGGCTGCCCGCACGAATAGCATGCATCAGAACCTCGACGACACAGTCCAAAGTGGGCCTTGCCGCACTGATCACAATATGGTGTTGTGGGTCTCATCTGACTAGTATCCATGTGATATTGCGAGCCAGATGCCCGCGAACTCTGACCTGGACCAGAATAGGATCAATCATATCGAGGCCTCTAAAACTGTGGAGGAGCACTAGCTACAGGTGGCGCCGAACTCCTTGAAAACTGTGGCCTGATGCGGCCTCTGAAGTCATCAGAATACCCTGCAAATCTCGCCCTCTTATGTTGGCCTCTATCCTGCTCCCTAACTGCCGTCTGCTGGCGATTACGATCCTCTAGGGTCTGGGCATAAGCTTGAATACGGGAAATATCCATGCCCTCCACCAAGGAGGCTGTCGTACACTCATTTATTAGATGTGGTCCCAACCCATTCACGAACATATGCACCCTATCACTCATCTCGGCCACCATATGGGGAGCATACCTTGCCAAAGAATCAAACTGCATATTGTACTCTCGCACACTCATATTACCTTGTCTAAGGTTCAAGAACTTATCAGCTCTAGCTCGTCGTATCTCAACTAGCAAGTAGTGACGAAGAAAGGCCTCAGAAAATTCCTTCCACACAGCTGGAGGAGGGTTCAGACCCCTGGATCTCTCCCAACTATCATACCAGAGAACCGCTAAATCTCGTAGCCGATAAGAAGCCAACTCTACTGCCTCTATATCACTAACATGCATAACCCGAAGTGTACGATGAACCTGGTCAATAAAAGTCTGTGGGTCCTCCTTCGGGTCTGATCCGGTAAACACTGGAGGGTCTAAATTAATAAAATAACGAACTCTTGTACTAACTGGTTTCTCAGCAGCACCTGTATTCTGCCTCTGAGCCTGAGCAGCTACCAAGCTAGTCAATAACTGCAAAGCACTCCGCATATCCTAGTCTGGAGTGTCAGACGGAGGAATTGGAGGCGCTGGGTGCCTTCTAATATCCTCTGGAGGAGATGGAGTAGATGAGGTATGAGAGGGCATCTCACTTTGAGCCTCACTTTGTCCTGCTCTGACTTGGGGCACCTGACTGGTACCCTCTCCCGCTGCTGTATCAAGCCGTCTACTAATCGTTTGCTTCCTAGTCGAAGGCATCACTGAAAAAAACAAGGTGAATATTAGAGACGAACACTTACGACTCAACTCTACGCACAATCTAGATTCAGGAAGAAGGTAACAACCCTAGATGTCATGTAGCCTCCTGATTATAAATGTGGCGCGCTACACATCCATAATCAAGACTCTACTAGACACGGCTCATAGACAACCCCTAGGACAGACTGGCTCTGATACCAAGTTTGTCACGACCCAAACTAAAGGGCCATGACTAGCACCCGACCACACTTGCCGAGCACCAACGTACATTTCATCTAACCTTCATTATTTTTTAGGGCTGACGAGATCAATATAAATGGTAGACCTAGATCATGGACAACCAGCAATAAAATATGACGGCATGAACATATATAGCAGGGGATGACCAGACAATCAAGAAACTACATATAAGGTATGAGCTACCACGCTACTATGAAAGACAATACAACAAAAACTAGCCGACAAGGTATACCAAACTATACAGGAGCCGACACCTATCTATGAGCCTCTAAAAGAACATAAGTGTTGCAACATAGCCGGAACAGGGCCCCGACATACCCATAATGTCTATAACAAAAATTGCATACCAAGACCAAGGCAAGTCCGGAGAAAGGATCTCGCCAATCACCGCTGATCTACTGTGGTGGGGGAGCTGTACCTGCCTGTCTATCAGGACCTGCAGCACGACATGCAGCATCCACAAATAAAAGGACGTCAGTACGAATAAAGTACTGAGTATGTAAGGCAAGGAACCATAAATACGATCAGTAATGTAAGCAAGGATAGAGAATATACAACTTGTAACATCTTAGTACCTCTGAGGGCTACTTACATGAAATGCATGATACATATGTATAAATACATAAACCTTTAAAGCATTCACCTCTGTGGGCATCATCATCATCATATCGTACCCGGCCATAATAGGCTCGGTAGAATCGTACCCGGCCACGTGGAGCTCGGTAAAACCCAACTGATCAGTGGTTGCACAATAGGTGTCGTACCCGGCCAACTATAGCGTGGCTCGGTAGAGTAAAATAGATACATATATATAATGCATGCTCGACTCATGGAATCACATTCTAAACCTTTCGGAGTGACGTAAGGTCGGTATCCTCTGTACACGTTATTAGGACTAACTCTTCACTATGAACCTTATAAGAATCAGGAAGTACCAACAACATTGATAACATAAGACTAAGAGAAGCAACATTAACATCAATCGTTCCATAAGAGGGAAAACAATGTAAGTACTGCTAGCTTCTAAGAGTAGAGTATCTTGGAAGATCGTTCATTACATTATGTACAATCGGAGTCGTGCAAAAGAAGGAAAGGGATAGCCTCACATACCTTGTATATACTGCCCCAATCTCAAGCTATGCAATTGTCAAAACTCCTTAGTCTACAATAAGAGAAACGATACTATCGTTATCATTTAAGCGTCATAACTATTATGTATCGACCACAACCTATTTTACGATGAAACGGACAGAACCTCCCCTATATATATGACCTCACACCATTCAAAACAGTCACCAAACAGCCCAAACAACATCAATAATAAACATATTGAGCCTCCCAAAATAGTTCACACACAGCCTAATCACTCCATACATACGACGACCACCGTAGTCGTGTCAAACAACCTGGAAATATTACGAATAACTATCAGCCCATAAACCTACATATATATGGTGTTTCTCCACACCCTTCCTCCTCCAAAACTCCACAATATAGTAGTAAAATACGCAGCCCAACAACAACTCAAAACAGTCCACAAAACAATAACATTACTACCAAGCCTTTCGATATATATCTTACAAGTTCTAGCTTCAATGGCTTAGCCGCAACTTGGATAATCTTAAATACATATAGAGTAAGAGGTTACTTACCTTTATACAGAAAGAACAACTCCAATTTGACCTTAAATTTCCGTGAAATATCCCTCCAATGCTGCCACAACAACAACAAAGCGAAACTAGCGATCAATTAGTGTTTTTCGGCACTAGAATCACTTTAGAAGGCCTGAAATCACCTAGGATTGATATTAAGAACATGAGGGAGTATTTACAGAACATAAACCCTTTAAAACCACCTCCCACACGAGCTGGAACGACACAAAAATGAGCAACAACAAGAAGAACAAGAGACTTACTAGCGCCACGGAATTCCCGACACTTGATTTGTGTTGTTTGCCCTTTTTTGGGTCTTGAATCTTGAGAGAACCTTGAGAGGATGTTCCTAGGGTTCTAAGGTCTGAAAATAGTGAAAAGAAATGACTTAAAACGGGTTGGAGTCATCCTATATAGGTCCAAATATCTTAAACCGACTTAGTGGGCCCCATAGAGAGGTGCTTGGCGCAGTCTCGCGAAAACGCGAATATCTCTCTACTCCGAGATTGTATCAATGAATGGTTTAATGTGTTGGAAACTAGACTCATAGATCTTTAATTTGGTTGGTATATCACCCCGTAATTCCTTGTAAATTATGAGAAAAGATTAGAAACATTTGACCTAATGTTTAAGTAAAATTATGAACCTAAGTTGCGACAACTTTTGTCGACTTTTGTTTCATAACTCGTTTGACTTCAAAACTTATGATACGGATATTATATGATTAAAATACCTTAATAAATGACCTCTTGAGTGTATTAAACGCCGCTAGATTACCTGAAAATACGAGTTACAACATCCTTGATTCGTTTAACTTCTAATACTGGTTAATCACTCTTATACACTCTTGTATCACTTAAGACCAATAGGATTGACTTCTTATCATCTCAAAGATAATTCCTTTTTGGATTTATGTTAACTAATATATGGCATGAACTAACACATGTGGATATGGGTTGTAACAATGCATGTTCCGTTTTGATCTGAAAAGTTGAAGAAGAATGAACCAGCGGTTGAAGCTAACGAGCATCAAGATAATTGCGGTCCTCTATGGCGTTGGGTTATTAAGCTTCTACGGGGAGAGTTGGTAGTGGTACTGTTACAGAGGCGACCTTGCCAAAGTTATATAGATCACAGGGAGTTGAACATTCGAGGACGAATGTTTCTAAGGGGGGAATGATGTTACATCTCGCGTTTTCGTACGTTAAAATTTCATTTTCAGTTAACCGACGTAGACTCGGGGATGAGATCATCTTGACGTTAATGTACTTACGCTATTTATAATAGGCGATAAATAAGTGTTATGAAGGATAAAGGGGTACACGGATTAAAAAACGAGTTTCGTTGAAAGTGGCCAATTTGGAATAAAATACGGGTCGAGCGATAATACCCGATAATTATGAACTAGTACCATACAAGGTACAATAAGACCACGGTAGTATAATATATAAAGTATATATGAAGTATTTTAAAAATAAGTAAAATTTTAAGTAATTTGTGGTAATTTTTAAATTATGCGGGTAATTGATCAATTATCGGGTAACAGAACATTACCCAATTAACTAATAAGTGGACAAAACTTAAATAATTATGCCCAAAAGAAATATAGCACAAGGCTACTAATTAAGAAGGATGACTCATTAATACATGTATAGGTGTCTTATTTTGGGAAATTAAATCAATCAAGTAAGATTTAAGACAACCTTGTACATTCCATTTTGGACAAAGAATCAGAACCAAAGAAAATGACCAACAAAATCCTAAAGCAAGAAAATTTTCTTTCTGGGTTCAAATAATTTAACGTCAAGAACATAGGCATCGTTCAAGCAGTGTAACACCAATAGCAGAAGCTCACTCGTTCAAACACTTCAACGAGCAGAAGGTTAATTCCGTCCAAATTTTGCGATTCTAAAAGAGTACGGTGTAATATTCGCCAAGAATATTATACAGAGTTTTCCCTACTCCAGGTATGTTAAGACCCTCCCTTCTTTCTTTTGGCATGGTTCAAATTATACTAAAGAAACGATCAAACACACAGTTTCCATAAATTACTCTATTCATAGAGATAGTAGGGGTGTCTATATTCTTGATTCCCCATGAAAAATATTATTATCTTCTGTTCATGGGTCTCAGAATAATACACAGTTGAAAAAGTTTATCCGGAAAGAATATTGAGATTATTACGTATTTTTCATGTATTTCGCTCATTTATGCATGTGTATTGACCCATGACCAGATGACGTTATATACGTGTATATATATATATATAAAAATATATGTATATGGGATATGGGAAAAGGTTACGGCGTTATATATGCACCACCACTTGATCAGCTGGTATATGTTGATGTTGATGCCCACAGTGACCGAGATGATATGATGGGATGGGATGCCCTCAGTAGATTGATGATAGTATGTACACCCATACCTATGCATGACACGACATTTATACGCACGTGCATGATATTATAAACGTTTCAGAATTTACAAAGTTATTCAGATTTAAAGATGTGTTTCCTTATTCCATGTCTCATCTATGTCTTTTACGTACTAATTTCCATGCCTTACATACTCAGTATATTTTTCGTACTGACGCCCTATTTCACGGGGCCTGCGCTTCATGCCCGTAGGTACAGATAGGCAAGCTGACGGTCCCTCTTCTTAAGATCCTTGATCAGCAAGAGTTGGCGTGCTCCACCTGATCCAGAGTTGCTTTTGATTTTGGACAGTATGTCTAGTTGGGTTGTATGTGGCCTTGTCGGCCTTCAGTTTTGAATGTATAGTTGTCTATAGCAGCCTTGCCGGCTCACCCACTATATCCTGCATGTATACGTACATATGCCTTGTTGGCATGTTTCCTTCATATATATTATTTTCATAATTCAGCAGATGTTATTCAGATTCATATCTTAGACGCATGCTTAGGGGTGTTTGACAGGTAGGACTCAGGCACCTGTCGCGGCCCATCGATTTGGGTTTACGTATAAGATAGAGTTTAGAAAATTGAGTTCTTACAACTGGGCTCTACCACATGATCTAGAGTAAGAAGAAAGAGTAACCGTCCTAAATACCCTGTAGCCTCTTGCTTATTAGTGTGGTGCACGACACACCCATAAACAAGACTCTGTTAGACACGGCCTATAGACTCCCTAGGACAGAACTGCTTTGATACTACTTTTGTCACGACCCAAACCGATGGGCCGCGACGGGCACTCGGTACCTTACTCAACCGCAGAACGTAACCTCACGTTAATGCAACCAAGCAACATCCTGTTCTATGCACCGTACATCCTTTACCATTTAACAACTCAAGCCATTCCGTGATTCTCATACACTCATAAAGCATAACATAACCTATATTGAAATTTCCTTTACTCGAGCTATCCTTGGTCTCAACCTCCGAAAGCCATAACTGATTCACCAGTATGCCTCCAACTGGAACCAACATAGCACATAATCGTGCAATCAATTAATCAATAGCAGACTCCCCCACTTGGTTCGAAGCCATAGACCAAAAAATACAATAACTCATAATGCATATGCTCTATTACTGTCATAATACCATAGTGATATTAAACTCAATCCTTTATAAAATTCGTGCAACACAGACCATCTAGTACTTCAAATCTTCTGCAAATCTCGCATTCGCCCTCGTAGCAGTCAAGACCACTCTCTTAAGCGAGCCAAATTCAAATTGCAGCACATATATTTCACTTGTAAAAGATATCTTCCAACAAATCACATAAGGATCACACAACTTCAGAACACTTCGCAGGAGATAACCTACCTGCTTTGCCTCAAACTAACATCTCTTTATACCCTTCCACTGTCATAAACATTACACAGTCACTTAATCTTCCTGAGTCTGAACTCATATCACAACGTGAAATCTACTTCACTTTCCAACTAGGCAACATGAAAAGTTTCTTCAACACGCCCACAACTCGGGCTATACATCAAATCACGAAATCAAGCACTGGATAGTTCTTACTACTCCCAAGCAGACCCTTCTTGTCTCATTCAAATCATATGCATATATCTCGCAGTCACATCATACTCATCACATAGCCATCCAGTCATCACTCCCACTATTAGGGACACTGTCAGACATACAAATCCAAAAGCACGTGCTCACACAATCAAAGCGTCAGTGCTCAAGTCATAGGCAAACCCGGCCTCAAGTCCTCCAGACTAGCCTGACATCAACACACAGAGATCACACTTTTCCCCTCGATTAGGGAATCACAAACCATCGATGCATATCTGATACTGAGCGCTCATGTACGCATACGAACACATGGAAGAAATTCAAAGAGTTACATTTCAAGCTGAATCAAGGATGCACGATAAGAATTCAAGAATGTGAAGTTTTTCCTAAAGGTTCTGCAGCCTCCCGAGGATAAGTACAGACGTCTCCATACCGATCCGCGAGACTATACTAAATCTGCTCATGACTCGTGAGACCTATATAACCTAGGCTCTAATACCAACTTGTCACGACCCTAAAACTGACCCGGTCATGATGGCGCCTATCGTGAAACTAGGCCAGCCGACACAACTCCCAAATTAGCCATTTATCAATAAGAATCCATTTTTTAAGCCTTTAATTAAACAAATGCTTCATAAGTAAGTCTACATGAACAGTACGGAAATAATATACAAGTCCGACATCAGGGTGTCACAAGTCATGAGCATTTACTAAGGTCTGAATACACCGAAAAATCTGAAAATGTACTAAATACAGTCTAATAAAAACAAGAGGGAGAAAAACGGTGTTGCGAACGTCAGGTAGCTACCTTGCTAAACTCCGATGACTCTGCCTCTGAGCAATCAACACCCGCTAACGGGTTCAGAAATACCTGAATTTGCACACAAGGTGCAGGGAATAATGTGAGTACTCCAACTCAGTAAGTAATAAAGGTAAATGAAAGCTGAGCAGTAAGAAAATACGTAAACCACGTCAAAACACTACAACAAAAGCAGGATATTTCCAACGTTAGTACAGAAATCATTTATTTCGTAAATCATGCTCAGTTTCGGTAAAAACCTTTTAAAACAATTTCCAATAGTTTTTAAACGAGTGATAAAATAGTGAGTAAACATGATAGAAAATGTAAACAACCCCTCGGGCAAAACATGTACCATAAACCGCCCCTCGGCCATAATGTCAACAGAACCAGCCCCTCGGGCTACCTCACAATCACTTGTAATAGGCCCCTCGGGCTTATCATAAATCAAGAACCTCCCCTCGTGCAATAACATGGAACATCATCAGCCCCTCGGGCTATATCATATCTCACACTGGGTACTCGCGCTCACTGGGGTTGTACAGACTCCGGGAAGGGCCCCTTACGACCCAAGCGTAATATCAATCTATCTCGTGGCATAATCAATATATCACTCACTCAGGGTACCCGCGCTCATTGGGGGTGTACAGGCTCCGGGAGGGGCCCCTTACGGCCCAAACGCAATATCAAGCCATCTCGTGGCATAATCAAACAGGCTCTTAGCCTCATATCAAGCCATCTCATGGCATAACAAATCAGGCCCTCGGCCTCATAATCATAAATTAGTACCTCACTGTTGCGGCGCGTAGCCCGATCCCATAATATCCTCACAACACAGGCCCTCGGCCTCACTCAGTCATAAATCTCTCAAGCCACTCGGGCAACAATAAAACATGATGCTAAGCCCAAAATATCATTTAAAATATCAAAAACGAGTAAATATGGATGAGTTATGAAAACAGTAGAATACACCATGACTGAGTACAAATATAAAGTCAAAACAGTGAGTAATAGTAGTAAAAAACCCCCCTAAGGGTCTAAAACAATTGGCACAAAGCCCAAATATGGCATTCAGCCGAAAACATGGTAATAATTTCCAAAACACAATGATATCAAATAGTTTTCAATCAAATACTTGACTTAACAGTCATACGGGACGAACTAAGTCACAATTCCCAACGGTGCACGACCCCACACTCGTCATCTAGCGTGTGTGTCACCTCAAAGTAGCACAACGATGTGAAATCCAGGGTTTCATACCCTCAGGAAAAACATTTACAATCATTACTTACCTCTATCCGGTTTAAACTCTAGCCCGCGATTCCTTTGCCTCCGAATCGGTCTCCAAATGCTCCAAATCTAACCAAAATAAATATATTATCATCACTATATGTTATATACGCTAAAGGAACAAAGCCCGGGCAAAAATAATCAAATTAACTCAAAATTACAAAATTGCTCAAACCTGACCCCCAGGTCCACATCTCGGAATCCAACCAAAGTCTCAAAATCCGACAACCCATTCAATTACAAGACTATCCATACTAGTTTCACTCAATTCCGACTTCGAATCGGCTTTCAAATTGAAAAAATTCATTTTATGAAGTTCCACAATTTTCTCCAAATTTACATCCCAAATTTCTACTCAAATGATGAATCCAACATTATAATCATGTATTTTAGCCAAAATTGAGTTAGAATCACTTACCCCGATGGTTTTCTTGAAAATCCCTCGAAAAATCGCAAAAGCCCGAACTCTCTAGGTCAAAATATGAAATAAAACCCCAAATCTCGTATTTATAGAGCACCTTTCGGATCCCCATCACCGCTGACCGCGGTAAAACCATTGCTACAACGGAAAATGTTGATTGTAGTGATATGCTTTAGTATTTTGGCCATAACCTTCGATACAGATGTCCAAATTGTGATTTCTTTAGCTTTATGAAAACTAGACACGAAGGGATAAAACTTTCATTTTTAAATCATCTTAAAATTCCTTGTATATTAAAGATATAGGCTTCCAAAGTCGGACCAGTGAACCTGCGGATTCTTCCTCACCACGAACCGCGGACCATTTTCCGCCCCAACGGTAAAACCACCGCGCCCAGCGGTAAAACTTCCACCCCGCTGTAAATTTAAGCACCAGAACCAATGCCTGAGTTCCAATAATGCCTGGACTCACTCAAAACTCACCTGAAACACACCCGAGGCCATTGGGACCTCAACCCAAACATACCAACACCTCCCATAACATCATTAAAACTTAGTCGAGCCTTCGAATCACTCAAAACAACACCAAAACACCAAATCAACTTCGAATTCAAGCTTAAGAACTTAGGAACTTTCAAATTCCACAAACAATGCTGAAACCCATCAATTCAACTCCGAATGACCTGAAATTTTGCACATACGTCACAAATGACACAACAGACCTACTCTAACTTCTGAAATTCCTTTCCGACCCATATATCAAAATCTCACATATCAACCGGAAAACGCCAAAATCCCAATTTCAGCAATTCAAGCCTAAACCTTCCATGGACCTCCAAAATACATTCCGATCACGCTCCTAAGTCCCAAATCACCTAACGGAGCTAACCAAATCATAAAAATTCTAATCCGAGATCATATACTAAAAAGTCAAAAATTGGTGAAACCTTTTAAAATTTTAAGCTTCAAACTGAGAACTATTCTTCCAAATTCATTCTGATTACCCTGAAAATCAAAACCGACAATTTACATAAGTCATAATATATCACATGGGGCTAGTCATGCCCGAGAACTGGTGAGCGAAATGCAAAAGCTCAAAATAACTGGTCGGGTCGTTACAAACCACCTCTACCACCATTACCTCCAGATGTAGAACCTCTATTTTTCCCTCTAGCTAGGAGGTGGGTTCTCCAGCGTGGAAATTACCGAGCCATTGATGCTCATCATAATCTCCCCCTTGTTAGGGATGTGTTGGATATGCTGGAGGGCACACAGGTAAATGTGTACCTAAACTTACTTGTTATAAATTCACTTGTGTTGCGCATACTCACTTTTATGTTATTATTTGATAGTTCATTTGGTCGCCATACAACGACAACTTGATAGGTGGCCTGCCCGATTATTGCTCGGTCGGCCGACTGATTTGGAGCACTTCCTTCCCGCTGATGTTCCTCGATATTGTAGAGCATCATGCCACGAGCGGGTACTTCGCCAGTTTGGCCATCCGTAGACTATACCGAGGGGGCCTATATGGGAGGCTACACATTATCAGAGGGATGATCGTTCGAGGGCAGACGACGTATTTATAGCATGGCTAAAGGCGCAGGTCCATACGTGGGACCAGCGAGAGGACCTGATTCCGCCCCCACCTTCACAGATCCAGGTGGTGACTATTCAGATGTATACATCCTGGTACCGCCGCGCTACCTGACTTTTTATTAGGAACCCATTTATCAAGCTGGCGGTCAGTACAGACCATACGCCGTGAGGCATGAGACACTGGTATATTATTTGGTATTCTTACTTGTAACTGTGATATAGCGTTCTATAATTAATATTTTAAATGTTATGCAAGCTATTGGTTATCATTTATTCTACCAGTTGGGACTACAGATGCAGCAGCATGCCGGTGATCCTGCAGTCGCTGAGTATGGCCGGCAGGTGACAAATCTGGCTCTTCGGACACTACAACGAGCCATAGAGGGCGAGCTCTTAGATCACGACTTGATTATGTGGTGCCAGAGCACCACCAGCGGGGTAGGCCTGTCGCACGCCCGAGGGTATGGGGACTAGGCACAGCTATCCCATGAGGAGGGGTGCCCCACGGGATCGTGGGGGCCAGCGAGGAGGTGGTCCCCAGCAAGGGGGCGTTGAGGCACTTGTTGAGGCACCTGATGAGGAGGTTGGAGCTGATCTGCCGGGTGACATTCCTCAGCCAGACGAGCATCCCAGCAACATGCCGTCGTACAGCCTTCAGTTGGCGCTGCTAACATCGCAGGTGACCCCGTCAGATCCATTGTTAATTACGGGCACGAGCTTCACCGGAGGTTGGGAGTAGTTCTTTTCAGGCCCATCGACCGCAGTTGAGGATAGGCCAACCCGAGGCATGGATGGTGGGCACAGTTGAGTTTTGGATCATTGTAGTCGGGTGCGGCGGATCTATCACAGGCGCAGGTATGTTTGTATTACTATTAAATTTTGTTTTGTTTTTTTTCTCATTGATTTGCCATAAATTAATTTTTGATTTTCTTATTAAAGTTTCATCCCATCCCGTCACAGAGGCCACTTTGTGAGATGTTGAGGACACCACGGATGCTTATTATTCAGGAGCCCGACGAGACCATGCTAAGAAATTTTTTTGACTTAACACGTACATTACTAATATACATTTTCATATATTGAGCTTACTTATTGTTTTGTAGGTTGCTGATGGACTGATGACCCCTTTTACCGACCCTGCCTGCCCAACTGACGATCATGTTGCAGAGTATCCTCATATAAAGAGGCGACTTGATGAGGATGATCCTAATAGTGTATCCGGGCGGGAGGGGATGCGCCTCAGGCCAGCGGCTGCATTGAAGCACAAAGGCTGTGGGACTCATTGATTTTCTCTTTTTGTATTTTATGTAAATGATAAATTATGTAAATAATAACAATAATTTTTTATGCTTACATAATATGCGCATTATGTTTTTATTACCCTGTTTCTTCTTTATTTTAACAGTACAACACAAACACAAACATAGAAACTTAACATAACTTAAATTTAATACAACTAATGAAAACACATGACACGGGAAACATAAAGATACACTACTATGCTCAACACGTATATGTCTTTATTTAGTTACCACCGCCTAGTATTCTCTGCTCCAACCACTTAAATTTTTCTTCCAGCTTATTTTTTTCTTCTTCCACCTCTTTGAGTTTCTCCTTCAACTCCGCAACTTCTCGTTTGGATTGTCGCTCTCTTTCACACTGTTTCAAACACAAATAATGAAGATGCTGCAACTTTTCTTTGTAGTATTCTTGCTGACAGGGTTCATCAATCCATACCTCAAAACTGCAAACAGGTTCGTCGGGAATCCTATAAAACTTGTTCATACACGCCCAGTAGCGGCATCCAGCTTCACCATCATCCCAACAGTCTTGCATCATGCATTTTTTGCCGCACTCGCACCTTGGCACATAAAGTGGTTTAGACATTTGTTAAAGCATAAAAAAACCTTGCTTTTATGGAAATATTTGCTATTGGTTATTGTTAAGCGCAGAAAATAACTAGAACGCGCCCGTTATTTATAGGCAAGACAACACACAAAATGTAGTATTTAACCGCGCTATACATATTGACTTTTTCTGACGTAGTATTTAACCGCGCTATACATATTGATTTTTCTGAAACAAAACAGCTTTTTCACAGTCGGTCAACTTTTCAGACCGACAAGACAACACACAAAACATAGTATTTAACCGTGCTATACATATTGATTTTTCTAAACCAAAATAGCTTTTTCACAGTCGGTCAGCTTTTCAGACCGACAAGACAACACACAAAACATAGTATTTAATCGCTCTATACATATTGACTTTTTCTGAAATGAAACAGCTTTATCGCAGTCGGTCAGCTTTTCAGACCAACAAGACAATACACAAAACATAGTATTTAATCGCGCTATACATATTGACTTTTTCTGAAACGAAACAGCTTTTTCACAGTCGGTCAGCTTTTCAGACCGACAAGACAACATACAAAACGTAGTATTTAACCGCGCTATACATATTGATTTTTCTAAAACGAAACAGTTTTGTCTTGATTTATCCTTTTATTATCTTTTATTTTCATGTATGTTGCTTTAGTTATGGTTGTTGTGCTTTTTTCTCTTCAAGTATTATGTTATAAAATTTTAATCTTCATATTGGTCTTCTTTACTAACACCAATAAATTGAATGTTGGAACTATCATATCATCATCCCAATTCAAAAGGTCATGTTAGATAATAAGATGTAACAAGACTGTGGAACATATTTTTATTTGATAGATATTGCAATATAAACAAGTACAGACACTTATTACAAAAAATATTACGAAAACAAAACACTAGGTGTATCCTTGATAGTTGGGTACATTAGACGAACTTGCATCAGGAGTTGGATTACCACCGCCACCCAGACCAGCTGAAGGACATTTACAACGGTCGTGTCTTGTTTACGAGCATATGCCACATTTACGCGCATAAACGGTATCACCAACATCCATTTGGTTCCATATACGCGTTCTCTTTTGCACTTGCAGCTTGCTCAAATAGTCCTTGTTACACAGCATTTTAAATGGTTCCAGCGGCCAATAATGCTCAGCACCCAATGTATGCAACTGCCCACCATATATGTTTACGTATGCAGCAACACTGTATTGCCTATCAACATAGTTGGTTGCCCCTAAACCAACTTATTGAAAGAACTCCATGGCATGTGCGCACGACATGTGGTAGATGGTCCATTTCCCACATGAACACAACCTACTGGCTTTATTCACGGTTTGTAGATTATTCCCCTGGTATTCGCGGATAGCGGTGCGAACTTCAAAAATACCCTGGTCGTGATCATACTATAAATATGAACGCCAATGTCCTCGCCTCCTATATTTCTCAAATCTTCTCATCGGTATTGTCATAACTTGAACACCCCTGTCCATTAATTCCGATACAGCTCTATGCCTTTCAATAAACCTCTCCGCAATCTGTTTGAATGTCATCTGGACCATGGCAGTGACAGGCAATCCACGTGCAGACTTCAATAAGCCGTTGAATGACTCCGACATATTTGTAGTCAGGGCTCCCTATCGTCTGCCACCATCAGAATGCAATGTCCACTTGTAAAGCTCATGTCCCATCAGCCAATTATAGGCTCTTTCGTCTAACTACTGAATCGCTTCCATGCACCTCGTGAATTTGTACTGCTGGTGCTCAGTTGTAGTCATCCACATTAAATCATGCAAGGCCTTGTCGGGATATTTCTTCTGGAAATTAGCCTTCAGGTGCCTCACACAGTAACGGTGGTATGCATAGGGTTCCTGCCATTCAGGCAAATGTCGTATAGAACTTAAAATACCACCATGACAATCAGATATTAGAAAAATACTTGAACGCTGTTTGACAACGTGCTACTTCAAGTGGTTCAAAAAAAGCGTCCACGTCTCTTCGCTTTCATTGGCACAAAAGGCAAAAGCTAGTGGAAATATTTGTCTGTTGGCATCTACTCTAACTGCGATCAAAAGCTTAATATCATACTTTCCATAGACATGAGTATCATCTATGGAAATTACCGGACGGCAATGCACAAAACCATCAATTGCTGGTTTAAATGACCAGAACACATAGTTGAAAATATATTCCGGTATTCCCAGACTCCGCTCATGCCTTTATTCAACAACAGTCCCGGAGTTAAAGTGTTTTAGTGCGGCCATGTACCTGGGTAAATATGAAAATGACTTATGCCAGTCACCATAAATAATTTCAAATGCACGTTTGCACTCAAGATATGTCTTTCTTTTGGTTATAGTACACCCATATTCCTGGTGGACAGATGTAATACACTCTTTGATTTTGTACCTAATGGACACTGCCAGGTGTGGAATCAAGACAAGAGAAATCAAGTCTACATCCAAGTTGAAGTGATTCTGATTGAATGTGTCCATTTCACATCTATGGGTGCTAATATATTTACCCACTTTCCACAACCCGGTTTCCTTCTTGACCGCACGCAACATCCAGTTACAACCCATAAAGTGTCTACGGCATTTGACCTTGTATACCTCCGGAGTTGACTCCCGTACCATCATCTCACGGCACTCTCTTATGTTGTACATTTTTACAGCCCTGGTTAAGCGAGCTTTATCGGGAAATACATGCCCTTTGCCACCATTGATCTACACTCATCCCACATTGCTGACCGAAATTCGTCAGCATCCCTTGTGAGGGCATCCATATCCGGCATACTTGGCAAATTATCAAGGTAGGGAATATTCCGCTCATGAAATGGCACGTAGGATTCGTACACTCTTGGTCTAACAGGAGGTGGAGGAGCATGCTCCCTCGTCAACTCAGGTTTGACATTCACTTCCTCCTCATCATCACCCTTATTAGGGAAGGGTGTGTCATTTCCAGACTCGTTCGCATTGTTGTCATAATCACTATTATCTTCCTGACTCTGCGCATCTGCCAAATCACGAGTAAATACGTCGTCTACGGGCAACTGAGTGAGGTCATGACCATCAAGTTGCTCGTTTTCACTGCACAAAAAGAACAAAATGATAAGCTACTCAAATTAATAAATATTTTACATATAGCTATATCACTTCACTTACAAGTCGTACTGCGTTGACATTCCATGATGGACATTTTCCTGTTGGTAATGACTCCCGGATGGACCACCGTGATCCAACACGCCAGAACTACACATATTCCAACTAGGCGTGGGGTCATAACTTGTAAAATTCATATCCGGACATTACCCACTGTGGAAAATATGAGTGTTAATAAAAATTCAATTCAACAAAAAATAAACATCATAACAGAAAGGAAAATTGAAGTTTACCAGTCGTCTTGTGGATTATGTAAAGTAGGAGAGAAATTATTTCCTCGTTCCTCGTTCGCCCGAGGAGATAAGTTAAGATCCGGCCAAACTCTTTCAGCCGGAACCTATTGAGCTAAAATTACTCCAAAATAACCACCCGATGCATGACGGTTATTGTCACGACCCTAAACCCGGACTCAATCATGATGGCGCCTATCGTGAAATAAGGCCAGCCGACACAAACTCCCAATCCATTTTTAACGGTTATAATAATTCAATTTAAATCATTAACAGATGATAAATCCCAAAATAAGGTGAAATAGAACAACGCGGAAATAAACACAGCCCCACATCGGGATGTCACCAGTCATGAGCATCTAACATAAGGCTAAGAGTGTGGAAAAAGGACTACACGGTCTATTATAGAATCCAGTACAAGGAAAAATAAAGATAGGAGGGAGAAACACTAGGCTGCGAATGCCGAACAACTACCTAATGAACTCTGAATAGCCCGCTGGAAGCAATCAGCCCTCGCTAGCAGGACCCGAGGCTCCTGTATCTGCACATAGGGTGCAGGGAGTAATGTGAGTATGCTAACTCAGTGAGTAATAAAAGTAAAGGCAACTGAATGATAAGAAAACACGTAAAACACAGCAACATGCTATAAAGAGGCAGTATAAAGCCAATACAATGCAATAAAATAGTGAAAACTTATAAAAACACCTTAGTTCAACAAAAACCTCTTTTAATAATTCAAACGAGTAAATGAAAAACAGGGAGAAAAGATAGAAACATAAATTAGCCCCTTGGGCAAAATACCAACAGAACCAGCCCCTCGGACTATATTACATCTCACACTGGGCACCCGTGCTCACTGGGGGTGTACAGACTCCGGGAGGGGCCCCTTACGACCGAAGCACAATATCAAGTCATCTCGTGGTATAATCAATAGGCTCTCGGCCTCATAATCATAAATCAGTACAACATTGCTGCGGCGTGCAGCCCGATCCCATAATAACCTCACAACATAGGCCCTCGGCCCTACTCAGTCTGAAATCTCTAAAAGCCACTCGGGCGCAGTAAAATATGATGCTCAGCTCAAAGTATCATTTAAGATGTCAAAACAGAGTAAACATGGCTGAGTTATAAAAACAGCAGAATATAGCATGACTGAGTACAAGTATAAAGTCAAAACAGTGAGGAATAGCAGTAAAAATCCCCTAAGGGTCCAAAACAGTTAGCATGAGGCACAGATATGGCATTCAACCCAAAACATGATGATAGCAAACAGTTTTCAATCAAATACGCAATAAAATAGTCATTCGGGATGGACTAAGTCACAATCCCCAATAGTGCACGACCCCACGCTCGTGATATAGCATGTGCGTCACCTCAAATAGTACAACGATGTGAAATCCAGGGTTTCATACCCTCAGGACAACATTTACAATCATTACTCACCTCCACCCGATCCAAACTCTAGCCCTCGATGCCTTTGCCTCTCGAATCGGCCTCCGGATGCTCCAAATCTAGCCAAAATCAGTGCAAAACCATCAAAATATGCTAAGAGAACAAAGCCCACTCGAAAGAAATCAAATTACAGCACAAATCCCAAAATTGGCCAAACCCGACCCCCGGGCCCACGTCTCGGAATCCGATAAAAATTACATCAATGGACTCCTTATCACTCCCCGAGTTCATTCATATGAAAAGCACCAAAATCCAACCACAAACAACCACTCAAATCCCTAATTTTTGGTCTCCAATTACAAGCCCTAGTTCTTCAATTTTTAGGCTTAAATTCTATAAATTCCATGATTAATTGGGTACAAAACACATTAGGATTGAGTATTGAGTCCATAAGTCTTACCTCCAAGTGTTCCCCCTTGATTCCCTCTTCAATCCTCTTCAAAAAGCTCAAAAATTGCCCAAAAATGGAGGAACTTAGACCCAAAATGAGAAAAATTGCAGAAAATTTGATGTGAGTGTTGTAGACTTTTGGCCTTCGCGTTCGCGAGTAGGCCCTCGCGTTCACGAATGCGGGGCCTCCATCTCGAACGCGAACGCGAAGGCCTCGCAAATGCGACCCATTGTACGCGAATGCGAAGACTCAACTTCACAACCTATCGTGAAGGATTGGGGTCAGGCGAACGCGTAGCTCACTGACCCCAATCCTTCACGATAGGTTGTGAAGTTGAGTCTTCGCATTCGCGTACAATGGGTCGCATTTGCGAGGCCTTCGCGTTCGCGTTCGAGATGGAGGCCCCGCATTCGTGAACGCGAGGGCCTACTCGCGAACGCGAAGGCCAAAAGTCTACAACACTCACATCAAATTTTCTGCAATTTTTCTCAACTTGAAATGATCCGTTCAACCACTCGACACTCACCCGAGGCCCTCGAGACCTCAATCAAACATACCAACATATCCCATAACATCATTCAAACTTGTTCCAACCTTTGGAATGCTCAAAACAATATGAAAACATCAAATTTGCATCGGATTCAAGCCTAAGAATTTCAAAATCTTTCAAATTCCGCTTTCGATCAAAAAGTCTATCAAACCAAGTCCGAATGACCTGAAATTTTGCGTACATATCCCAAATGAAACAACGGACCTACTGCAACTCCCGGAATTTCATTCCGACCTATATATCAAAATCTCACCTACCAATCGGAAAACGCCAAAATTCCAATTTCGCCAATTCAAGCCTAAATCTACTCCGTACCTCCAAAATACATTCCGATCACGCTCCTAAGTCCTAAATCACTTCCTAAAGCTATCCAAACCATCGAAACTCATATCGAGCCCTTTTTCACACAAGCCAACATTCTGTTGACTTTTCCAACTTAAACTTCCTCAAAAGAGACTAAGTGTCTTAAACCTTACCAAAATCTCTCCGAACCCAAGCCAACCAACCCGATAACACATAATACAGCTGAACAAGACAATAAGAAGCAGAAATAGGGGAAATAGAGCGGTAACTCATGAAACGACCGGCCGGGTCGTTACAGTTTTCCCTGGTTTGCGCAATCTCATTATTGCCAACGTCTTCAGCCTTGACGTACATTTCCAACAATTTTATCACAATAAATTCCATGTATTCATCCGGAATCTGAAAAAAATCTCTAAGAGTTTTATCATCTTCGATGTTAAACTCAGAATAACAAGCAAACCCCTGGTAAGTCACAGAATACGAAAATCTACCGGTTACTTTAAGGTTCACCGAACATTTCCTCACACTCATTTTTTTACGTAACAATGATATCAATTTATCGTACTCCATTGTAAGCGGCAATTTAACATGACACTGTGGAGATAAACTATACCTCACAAAGTTATTCTCCACTAAAACCTCACCCTCCCCCCCTCCCCCCCTCCTCCAAGATAATGAAACCCTTATTTTTGGCTCTTCAGACATTATAAAAAATGTTTGATAACAAGAAGAAAAGTTTGAACAGAAGTTGGAATATTTTTTGAATGGATTTTCATAAGATCCTAACGCCTTTAAATAAGGCAATGCCTAGCTCGAGAGACTGAATTTTTTGATGTATAGCGCGGTATTACGCCGCGCTATACCCATTTGAATTATTGTTATGTCAGTTAACTGCAGGAGACTTATTGGTGGGCCCACAAATCAGTATAGCGCGGTGTACTACCGCGTTATATATATTTGAATTACAGTTATGTTAGTTAAATGTAGGAGACTAATTGGTGGGCCACAAACAGGTATAACGCGGTATTATACCGCGCTATATATAATGCAGTATTACACCGCTCTATACTGTATAGAGCGATATAATTTCGCGTTATATATAAAAAAGTATCTTTTTTCAGGGAATCGTATTTTGAATCCAAAAATCCAGCAAATTTTCATGCATGAGAACCTCCTATATAAAATTCCACCGTCAGTCTTGCTGCAACTTTTAAAGCAAACCATCTTTTGAAGTCATAAACCAATCACGTGCATAGAAAGTCAACAAACTTTAATCAGACCTGGTAATGATGAGAAAGTTTAATTTATCATCTTCTTCTTGCCACATTATTTGTGCCTATGATCTCTTGACAATTGTATAATTAATTAAAATTTGGAAATAACTGAGAGTAAGTGTTTTTGGAACTATCAGCTCTTACAATCAGTTGTTAGTAGTTTTTAAGGAAGGATTGTTAAGGTAAGACTTAACAAGTATAAGATCATGAAAGAAGTTTGCCTTGGCCAATTAGTGCGGAGACCACAACTAAGGTTCGTTTGGTATGATGTAGCTTTTGGTATTATTACTTCTTTGTTTGATAGTATTTTTAACTTATGTATACCTAATACTTATGTTAGTTATACATCATATTCAGTATTATTTTTATACATAGCAAATCATAGAATTAACAATATCATAATTTTTAATATATAGATAAATATATATAAAGATAGAACTACCCTTTGAAAACTTTTTCCAATCCTTCCAAAGAATATGGAGGAAATTTTTGTAAACAATAATTTTTTTTAAAAAAATTATGCATTTATTCAAGGCAATGAGGAGATTGATGAGGATGTTACTCATCGAATTGGAACGGGGTGGATGAGATAGGGGCTTGCCTCGGGGGTTTTGTGTGATAAGAATATGCCACCTGGACTTAAGGGCAAGTTCTACAGAATAATGGTTAGACCGACTATGTTGTATGAGGCTGATTGCTGGCCCGCGAAGAAGTTTTATGTCCAAAAGATGAAAGTAGCTGAAATGAGGATGTTGAGATGGATGTGCGAGCATACCAGGAAGGACAAGATTAGGAATGAAGTTATTAGGGACAAAGTAGGAGTGACATTTATGGAGGACAAGTTACGAGAATCGAGGTTGAGATAGTTCGGACATATAAAGAGGAGAGACATAGATGCTCCGATCAGGAGGTGTGAGGGGTTGTACATGGCGGGTCTGAGGAAGGGAACGAATATGCCTAAGAAGTATTGGGGAGAGGTAATTAGGCAGGACATGTCATTGCTTAAGCTTACCGAGGATATGACCCACGATAGGAAGGTGTGTAGGTCAAGAATTAAGGTTGTAGGTTGACTGATAGTGGAGGTTGAGGATTAGGGTTGTAGGTTGACAGATAGTAGTGTACTTTCTTATTCATGGTTCTTTATTATTACATGCTGTGTCATTCGCGCCCGTTACCATATTATATTGTTGTTACTATTGTTTGCTACTTGGTTGCTTTATCTCCACTATTCCTTCTGATATATTATCTTTTCGTCTTTTTCATTTTCTTGAGCCGAGGATCTTTGGGTCTGCGTACACACTACCCTCCCTGAATAATATTTATGGAATTATACTGAGTTTGTTGTTATATGTTATTTTTAATACATCAAACCAAAAAATGAAGTGTAAACTAATTCCAATATTATTAATACAACATATTTAGTATTATTCTTATACAACCTACCAAATGATCCCTAATTGTAAAACACAAGTGAAGGAATAAAAGGCATCATTCAGTGGTGGATCAGCCCTTTAGGGTGGGGGTGGTGTGGCACCAGCTAGATTGGTAATTTTATTATATATTTATGTAGAAACTTTTCTTAAACTAGGTTAAATATTCGATCCTGCCACCCCTAGTTGCAAACTAGACAAAGGTGCCATGGCTAGTAGACCTTTTTGAAAGTTTTTCTCGTATCTAAAATTCAAGTTCGAATTTATCTTGAACCTTGTCTGACTTTTTCTTTTCGTTGTGCTTTTTATTTCCTTTCCCAGCCATTCTCCTTTTTGGCTACTTCCTAAATTTCTATTTGTTGTTTATTATTTTTTATATTTCTCCCCCTAATCTATTATTTTATCTGTGATCTTTTGCAAGAACAGTAAAAAAAGAGCCTTCAAAATTTAAAATTCCATAAAATAAGCATTTCTCTTAGTCTCAAATCTTTTAGTTTTTCTTTTAAAATCAAAAAATTTGAGTCTTGATCGAAATTTTGGATCGAGATCAAATTTAATTTTAATAATTTCTTTTTTATTGTAACATTAAAATTTATGTTATTCTATGATTAAATACAATTTAAAATTCTTTACTATTAAATTATGATGAATATTTCGCAAGCATTGCCTAGAAAAATATGAGATTTATGATTTTAGTTTTTGGGATCTTTTAATTTTTCTAATTCTGCATTTAGTTATGGAGTATAATTTATATTTTAGAAATATTTTTTTTTTATTTTTCGTATTCTGATAGGTGGAATTTCCTTATTAAGATGTTATTGTAATTGTGCAAATTTATTTTCAGTATACAAAAAAGATGTAGTTCCTTAGTGAAAATATTGATTTTAGTTGTATTGTTAATACAAAAGGTGTGATTCTTTATTCTTTAAAAGGCTAATTGCATTTGCTTCTTGATGTCTAAGATGTACTTTTCATACAACAATAATAACACACCCATTGAAAACCCACAAGTAGAGTTTAAGAGAGAGATATAATTTTTATATTTACAAATAAAATGCCTATTAAATTGCCGGAAAAAATAAAAAAAATAAGCCAAACAAATGTTTCGAACAAACTCTATAATAATTATTACAAGGTGTCGTTTGGTTAGAATACGATTTATACCGGTATAAGCTATGCTGGTATAAGTTATATTGGGATAAGTTATGATGGGATTAGTTATGCTGGGATTGTTGTTTATTCATTGTTTGGTATGTTGTATTAAGAATGACAATTGTATAATTTCTAAGAAGAGGGTATAAATTATACCGGTATTAATTACCCCACCTTCTATAAGGTATAAGTTATCCGAGTGTTAAAATTGATACCGGGATAACTTATACCTTGTTTGCTAACCAAACAGAATATTAAGGTGCTATTAAATTTTTATACCACCTTTATACCTTCTTATACCTCATATCAAACGACCCCTAAAAGAAATTATGACACCTACCACCTTCAAATCCTAGATATGGTGTTATTCCTTTATTCTGGTAATTGAATGCACTGTTAAATAATTTGACTGAAAACTCTGGGTGTGTTTGGTATGACGGAAAATGTTTTTCAATTTTTCCATGTTTGGTTGGCTTAAATGTTTTGGAAAACATTTTCCTTATCAACTCATTTTCCTCTAATTGGAGGAAAATGTTTTCCTTATCAAAAGAAGGGAAAACATTTTCCAAAGCTCCTTCTCAACCTTCCCCACCCTCACCAACTCACCCACCCCCTCTCCAAAAAAAGGTTTTTTCTTTTTTTTCAAATTTCAATTTTTCCGTTATCACCCACCCTACTATCCCCCCCCCCCCCCCGCAAAAAACTATTTTTTTTATGTTAATTTCTTTTTCTTTTTTTGCAATTTCATTTTTCTGCACCACGCACCCCAATCCCCCCACCTGCCCCTCCCCCTCCCGCACAAAAAAAATAATTTTTTTTTACTTTTTTTGTAATTTAAATTTCCGTTTTTTCGTTTTACTGCCCCCTAGCCCCATGCCACCGCTCACCCTCCCCCTCCCCCCGAAAAAAAAAATTTAAATATATTTTTCAGTTTTAATTTTATTATTTATCGGTTTAAAGGCTCAAAATTTTACAAGTTCCAAAATTATGAGTTCGGAGGTTTATGTGTTTGGATGTTTACGGGTTAAGAAATTATAAAGTTTACGGGTTCGAAATTTTGCGGTTTTGAAAGTTTAGCGGTTCGAAAGTTTATGAAATTTGTGGGTCCTGAAGGTTGTTGGTTTGAAAGTTTATGGCTTCATGATTATTATATCTAAATTAATTATGAATACTCTTAAGAAGTCATTTTCCTTAATTTGCGTACCAAACACCAAAAAATGAATAAGATTACTACTTGTTTTCCAAAAAATATTTTCTTGGAAAATATTTTCCACGAAAAACATTTTCCGTTATACCAAACACACCCTCTGTACGGTTGCAATTTGCAGGATTCCTTTTCTTCTTCTTTTCTTTCATATTGTATCAATTTATCATAAACCATTTGATTTGCTTTGAGAAATTCAGTAAGATAGCGTATCGGAAATTCTGTCACATCCGCTAGTTGGCATTTCATTTGGACGGTGTTAGGCCTGTTGTAGTTGGTCCAGATGTCCCATTAAAGGGTATCAAGAAATTCAAATTTCTTGTGGTCTTCCTGTTGGTTATTCTCAATCAAATAATTGATGTTTACCAGTTTGTGCCTCCATCCTTCTCATCTGATTAATTGCTATATTTTCATAGCAGTAGGACATAAATCAAAATGTGGTGAAAAACGTGTACTTGTTTTTTAGCATCTTGTGGCATAACTGTCGTTGGGCTGTTGATCTTTACAACAAATTAAAAGTAGTTTCAAATTGTCATCTCACACGGCAAAATTGTTGTGCGTGAGCTTATTGTAAGAACCGGGAGAAAAAATAACATATTTATCCTTCTCGAAAGCTCTTTTTTCAAAATATTTAAGAAAGTGTATACGGTCAAAATCGTATGCCTCCGACTTATAGGATCGGTGGCCCGTCCTGAGTTCGAGTTCGGGTAAGATCAAGTTTGAGATCGAGGGACCAGACCCGAGTTCGAAGGCGAAGCACGATGCATACCGAGGTCGAGTGTATTCAACCCCGAAATAGTACCGTTGTGAATTTGTACCAGAACAAGTTAGATTCCTGTCACGTCCCCAAAGTCATGGCGCAAATCCCGGAATATAATTGTATTATTCCGTACGGGGCGGTTAGACAGTTGTACCAAAAATATTCCTTACTGTAAATAGAAATATTCCTTATTTAGGGCTTCCCTATTATATAAAGGGGACCCTAATCATTTGTAAGAGATATTATCATCACTGAAAAAAGAATATACTCTCTACCTTTTTGCCTACTGTTCATTAGCATTGTCCTTTAGCTCCGTTGTTTCTTACTTTATTTTTATTACTTAATTGTTCTTGCCGCCCTAAACCACCTCGAGGTCACTAAGCTCGGGGTCATTGATGCTAAGTAATATTGGTTTGATTCACTTCTATCTTTCATTTCTACTTCATATTTCTTGATTATTAATTGGTATTAAACTAAATCACATACCTTTAAAACTACTAATCAAATTTAATTGTTATTCGTATTTTCGAGGTAAATAGTTTGGCGCCCACCATGGGGCTAAAGATAATAGTGATTATTTCTTTACTGATTCTCGTTACACACGTTGTTTTTACACTTTTTCTTGTCAAGATTTGTTGATTTTCAGGCTGAAACATGTCTAGCTCACAAAATGCACTCATTCGCGACAACGAAGGTCTTGGAGAAAACAGCAACGCAAGAGTCGGTGTACCACCGATAAACCCAGGGGAAGTGCTAAATGTATAACCTGTTGATGTTAGTTCACACATTACTTTGAATGCAGATCCAAACGCGAACCCCGAAGCAGATATACGCAGGGAAGCCCGACCGGTGGCCAAAGAACACAAGGAATGGAAGAAGGGGAAATTAGCCTCCAGGTTATATTCGAGTTGCTGAACCAGGAAATTAGCCTCAACAAATTGCCATCGCTCAACTTCAGAGTCAGAATAGAACTCCAAACATAGCCGAACCAGTAAACACTCGGCGTACTGAACCAGCACTAGAGCGGCCCGATGAAAGCGGCTCGGTGATTGACCCCACGATTATGAAAATGCTTGAGGAACTAACCATGAGGATCGAGTCCAAAGAAAAGAAAATTGAAGAAAATGATAAGAAGATAGAAACTTATAACTCCCGGGTAGACCAGATACCGGCGGCACCTCCAGTTTTGAAAGGTTTAGACGCCAAAAAGTTGATACAAAAACCACTCCCCCCAAGCACGGCTCGGATGTCCATCCCCAAGAAGTTTCACATGCCCGATATACCCAAATATACCGGGACAATTGACCCTAACGAGCATATTACTTCATACACTTGCGGAATCAAAGGAAATAATTTGAATGACGATGAAATCGAGTCAGTTTTGTTGAAAAAGTTTGGGAAATCGCTATCAAAGGGAGCCATGATTTGGTATCATAACATGGCTCCTAACTCCATTGATTCATTTGCTATGCTAGCATATGCCTTTGTGAAAGCACATGCCGGGGCCATAAAGGTGGCCACGAGAAAATCGGACATCTTCAAAATAAAGCAAAAGAACGACGAGATGCTAAGGGAATTTGTGTCTCGGTTTTAGATGGAAATAATGGAATTACCAGATGTCTCCGATGACTAGGCAGTACAGACTTTTATGTAGGGTCTGAATGAAAGGAGCTCGATCGCATCTCGACAATTGAAGCAGAACTTGATCGAATATCCAACTGTGACATGGTCAGATATGCAAAATCGTTATCAATCAAAGATCAGGGTCGAGGACGACCAGTTGGAAGCCCCCTCGGGTTTAATTCATCCTAACAGATTCGCAGCCAAGCCCCCGAGGGATACAGACCGAGAATCGAGATTCAACAAAGAACGATATCAGCCATATACCGATCGAAGGAACAGCGGCACGAGCCGCAACACTCCTCGGAGCGATTGAAGAAACGATCGAGGTCAAAGTTCTCGGAGACTCATGAGTAAGAGCGGGTTCGATAAGCACACCGACCCCGCCGAGGTTCCTCGATTATTAAAGTACAACTTCAACATAGCTGCATCAGGGATCGTATAAGCTATTGGGAGAATCAAAGATACTATGATGACCCAAAAGGTCATCTCTTGTTTTAGAAGTAAAATTTGTATTTCGAGGCCTTAAAAACCTCCTTTTGTCTCTCCTTGATTTGCGTGCACAGCCCGGGCATATATCCGAAATGTCTTTATGTGAAAATTTGAGGAAAATGCTAAATTTTACCTTTAAAATTGAATTAAGTTGACTTCGATCAATATTTTGGGTAACCGAACCCGGGCCCGTGATTTGACAATCCCAGAGGATTTGTAGTAAAATATGGGACTTGAGCGTATGCTCGGTATCGAATTCCGAGGTCCCTAGCCCGAGAAATAAATTTTTGAAGAGAATTATTTATTGAAAAATATACGGAGTTTTAGAAATTGAATAATGTTTGAACTTGATGGTATCGGGCCCGTATTTTGGTTTTGGAGTATGGTACAGGTTTAATATGGTATTTAAGTTATGTCTGTAAAATTTGGTAAGAAACGGAGTTTATATGACGTGATTCGGACCTTCGGTTGTGAAAATAGAAACTTTTAAGAGTTCTTGAGTTTTTCATTGATTTTGATGCTAAATTCATTGTTTAAGATGTTATTTTGGTGATTTGATCGCACGAGCAAGTCCGTATGATGTTTTAGACTTGTGTGCATATTTGGTTGGGAGCCCCGAGCGCTCGGGTGAGTTTTGGATAGGCCACAGAGTGATTTGGACTTAAGAAAAGTTGTTGGTGTGTTTCAGGTCTGCAGGCTTCGTAGCCTGGTTCATAAATGTGAGCATCGCATTTGCGAAGACCCTTCGCATTTGCGATAAAAAGGCTGGGCAAGGGACCTTCACAATTGCGAAGTTTATCATCGCATTTGCGAAGAATAGGTCGCAATTGCGGACAAATGTTCGCATTTGCGATAATAGCATGCCTAAACATTCTTCGCAATAGCGATGTAATGTTCGCATTTGCGTGGTTCGCAATTACGAACCCCTGATCGCAAATACAATAACTGCGATTGTTCAAAAAGAGTTTTAGACGGGATTTCAACTCACTCTTTCAAATTTTCAAACCCTAAGATCCCATAGGTGATTTTCCAAAGAAAAGTTCTTCCCCAAATCATAGATACAAGTGAATTGGATGTGAAATCTAGAGGAAAAGCGATATTTGAGGCATGATTTTGGTCGTGGAATCGAGGTAAGTGTTTGGTCTAACTTTATCTTGAGGGAATAAGTGTTGTGCATTATTTACTACGTGTTAGTGTTGAGTACGACATATAGGTGTGGTGACGAGTATCTATACGTTGGTGTCGAGCATGCAAGTAAGTCTTATACTGTGACTGTTGTGACTCTTATTATGTACTGTTCATGCTTAAATTGATGATTATCCATGTTGAACAAGACTTATGATATTTCATTCTTAATTGACCATTGTTGAGTATTGACTTAAGTTGAGACTTATTTTGTGAAGTTAACTGTTGAAACGAGATTGGTTATAGCTAATTCCCTTGGCGGGATATTATTGTTTCTACTGTTGATTCCCTTGCCGAGTTGTTATTGTTTCTATTGTTGATTCTCTTGCCGGCACATTCATACTTATGCATATGGTGAGGAAGAGTGATAAAACACGAAGGGTGATGCCGTGCACATTTACATTTATATTGATGCATATGGTGAGGAAGAGAGATAAAGTACGGAGGGTGATGCCATGAACATTTCTATTATTCATATGGTAAGGAAGAGTGATAAAGCACGAAGGGTGATGCCGTGCACATTTCTATTATTGATTGCATGGTGATGATTGATAGTAAAAGCACGAAGGGTGATGTCTTGCATTTTCTGTTTGTTGTGATTATTTGCTGTTATCGGTTCAAGTGCCTTAATTGTTTCATTTTCGTTATTTCTGTGTTTTCTTATTATGGTACCCCTCATAGCATGTAGCCCCTTCCTATTAATTTATGTTTAGCTTCTATTATTTTTTATTCTGTTAGATATTGTATAACTGCACAGGTTTATGTTGGTTGTCGTGTCCTAGCCTCGTCACTACTTCACCGAGGTTAGGCTCAACACTTACCAGTACATGGGGTTGGTTGTACTGATACTGCACTCTGCACTTTCTGTGCAGATCTCGGTGCCGGACCGTGTGAGTAGAGTTGGGTGGCTGCCTTCAGTCCAGTGGAGATCCGAGGTAGTCGTGCAGGCGTCCGCAGGCCTTGACGTCCCCTTCTATCATATTTTTTTTTCTGTTTATCTACTTTCAAAACAGATATACATTTCTTTGATCAGACTATTGTTGTAGTATTCATAGACCTTCCGTGAGTTTTGACACCAGTTCTAGGTGGAGTTTTATTACGGTTTCATTATTTGTATTAAGATAATCTGTTAAATTCTGTTCTTCCGCATTTATTCTGCTGATTTACTTTTGTTAACTTGCAAATTGTTAAAAGATAAAGGAAAAAAGGCAAAATAATTTGTAACGTTGGCTTGCCTAGCGGGTACAATGTTAGTCGCCATCACGGTCCCGACAATGGGAAATTCGGGTCATCACAGATATCAAGTGGCCTAGGCCAATAGAGACTAATCCTTCTCAAAGGAACTTGAACTTGATGTGCAAGTATCATGGCACACATGGTCATAGATAAGAGGATTACAGGCAGCTAATGGAAGAAGTGGTTCGGTTGTTCAATGAGGGCCACCTTCAAGAATTCCTAAGTGATCGGGCTAAGAATCACTTCAGGGAGAGAGATGAAAGGAAAAATGAACAAGAAGAACCACAACATGTAATCCACATGATCATTGGCGGAGTCGATGTCCTTCAACGACCTGTGTTCAAGCGTACCAAAGTATCAATCACCAGAGAAAAACGAACTCGGAGCTATGTGCCCGAGGACGTCTTATCATTCTGTGATGAGGAAGCAGAAGGCATATCTCAGCCTCACAACGACGCCCTGGTAATCTCTATCCTTTTGAATAAAATTCAAGTTAAACATGTTTTAGTGGATCCAGGTAGCTCGGCAAACATAATCATATCGAGGGTCGTGGAATAACTCGGACTACTAGATCAGATTGTACCTGCATCCCGGGTCTTGAATAGCTTCAACATGGCAAGCAAGACAACAAAGGGAGGAATTATCTTGCTAGTAAACGTAGTTGGGACCATACAAAATACGAAGTTATATGTCATCGAAGGTGATATGAGGTATAACGCGCTCCTCGGGAGACCATGGATACACAACATGAGGGCAGTGCCCTCAACTCTTCACCAGATGATGAAGTTCCCAACAGAGGAAGGAGTGAAAACAGTCTACGGAGAGCAACATGCTATAAAGGAGATGTTTGCGATCGAGGAGGTGGTGTCGATACCAAAGCCTTCGACCTCAGAGAAATCAAGCACCAAAGGTAAGCAGGCGGCTTAATAGCCATCACAACCTTGGCCTCGACGAAATCGTAACAACAGGTAACCAAACTTCTTAAAATAGGATCTATTCGGGAGGTAAAGTACCCCGAGAATTTAGCCGACGTGGTTCTTAAAAAAGAAAACAAACTTTAGAATGTGCATAGATTATAAGGACTTGAACAGAACATGTCTAAAAGATTCTTTCCCCTTGTTAAGCGTCGATCTCATGATCGATGTCATAGCTGGCCACGAGACCCTAACTTTTCTCGATGCCTACTTCGGGTACAATCAGATTCAGATGAACCTGGAGGACCAGAAAAAGACTTTGTTTATTATTAAATTTGGAATCAATTCTTACAACGTAATGCCCTTTGGGCTAAAAAATGCAGAAGCCACATACCAATGCCTAGTTAACAAAATGTTCGAAGAATGAATAGGCAAAATAGTGGAAGTTTGTATTAATGATATGTTGGATAAGTCCCTATGAGTAGAGGACCATTTAGCTTATTTGTAGGAAAAATTTGCGATCTTGAGGAACTACAACATGAAGCTTAGCCCAGAGAAATGTGCCTTTGGGGTTGGCTCGGGCAAGTCCATCGGCTTCATGGCATTAAATCAAGGTACCAAAATCAATGCTATCGAGGGTATCACGATCGTGGATAGTGTGGAGGTCGTGTAAAGGCTAACGGGGCAAATAGTTGCCTTAGGTCAATTTATTTCGAGATCGTCGGATCGGAGTCACCTGTTCTTCCCTTTGCTCAAAAAGAAAAAGGATTCGCATGGACCCCGGCATGTCAACAAGCCTTAGAAGAATTAAAGCGACATCTACCGAGCCCGCCTTTGCTTCACACCCCCAAAGGTAGATGAAAAACGAGAAAGCATCGCTTGTTCGAGTGGCCGCGCAAAAACAAAAGATCGAAAGATACTACGATAGAGGGACCAACTTCCGACATTTCAGAGTCGGGGACTTAGTTCTTCGAAAGGTCACCCTCGATACTTGAGATTCGAATGAAGGAAAACTAGGCCCGAACTAGGAATGACCGTATTGAGTCCCCGGAACCATTGGTATGGGACTTTACAAACTCAGCACGGTGAAAGGTGAACAACTGCCAAACGATTGGAACGTGTCACTACTCAAACGATACTACTGTTAAGGTATGTTTTTATCTTTTTGTCTATTTAAGTTTAAAACTAACTCATTAAAGATTTCTGATCGAAGCTATCAAAGGCTTACGATCTCAAAGGCATCTTTATTTACGCAAAGACCTTAGGTTTTAAAGCATGTGTTGCACTCTTTTTCCCTTAAATCGGATTTTGTCCCAAATGGGTTTTACCGGCAAGGTTTTTAACGAGGCAACAACTATGTGCTACCTAAGTAGAACTCAACATATCTGAGGCTTCTTTTTAATCAACCTCGAATAGTGGGGGGAATCACCCTCGGAAGTTATATTTTCAAGGAAAATACTTCACGCATAGAGGGTCTCGATAGGAAAACTTTGTAATGGGCCAAACGGTCAAATGAACCGTGTCCATATAGAATAATCGAGCCCCGACGGCAAAGCATGTGCGCATGTATCAGTAATTTGAAGAAGCATTCTGTTAATATCAAAAAAACTTTGTATCTCCAAAACGTTTACTATTATATGAGCTTTACATTTATAATCCTACGGGAAACGGCTCAAGAGCCAAAGCATAAAAACACCCCCGAACACTCGGGGACTGTCATCGACAATCGGTACATCTGAATCATTGAAATCTCGAACTCATAAGACCTCAAAGGGGCACCCCCTCTAAACAAAGGCCAAGGCCAATATACTCGGGGACTAACTTTTCGGACAAGTCTGAAAGGTTATCGGGAAACAGGTCTAAGTGACATACCCGAAGACTACGACCATATTAAAAGACCATGGTCATATGAAAAGGCTACGGCCAAAATAATGTGTCTCGGAGACGTCCGACTTCCGCTATAAATTAAAGGCCTTCAAACACTTTGCAATAACCGGTTAAATCAGGCTACCCTCGGCAAAAGCAAAATTAACGGGTTTCAATAAATTCAGCCCCCGAATAATTTAGAGGCCTCGATAACATCCGCCATCGCTAAAACCTCAAGAGATATTCGATTATCAGTACACAAACAAGGCCTCAATACGTCGAACCTTCAAAAAACCCAACGGGTACAAAAAACACATGCTATGGCATAATTAAACTTTCACTAAGTCTTTTAGCCGAAATGAGGGAAAAATTATATATCCATTCTAGAGGACGAATTGGACCAATATAAAGAGCCTAAGGGCTAACTTAAAGAGCCTAAGGGCCAATTTAAAGAGTCTACGGGCATATATACAAGAGCCCAAGGCAAACTTTGAAAGGCTTAAGGGCTAAAAACTTATAGTTCGAGACTCCGCTCTCACTTCGATTCGGACTCAATAGTCACGATACCCCGAGCTTACATCAGATCGATTAAAACTTAGCTCAAGGATTATTATATGTATCGATAAAGATCTAAGGGTTTATTATATCCCAAAGCCAAACCAATTCTCGGACCAATCATTCAAACAGAGTTTTCCATAAATAAAGACAATATTAAATCCAGCACAAACAAAGATGAGACAAAAAGTTCCCCTTGTATTTCCAAAAGATTATTATAAGAGATATTTATAGAAGGGAGACTTGCACAAAAACAAAATAAGGAAACCCAAAACTACTTCGGGGTTATATCTTTGGTAGTTGCATCTTCAGGAGCCGCATCTTCGAGAGCCTCACGCTCGGGGACTTCATCTTCGTCTCCTCCACTCTTGGAGCCACTGACTAAATCATCCTCATAAGAAAGTAGAGCGGCAGTATCTTCTTCCAAAATATTTGCCCTTTCAATATCGGCTAAGAGATCGAAGCCGCGAGCATGTACCTCTTCAAGGGTTACCCTCCGGGATTATTGCCTAGCATGATCAAGTGCACTTGATAGCTTGACTTCTGCAGCAGAAGAGATCTCCTTTTACCGAGCATTAGCTGCTTCAGCATCGGCTTTGTATGAAGACATAATTGCCTCAACGTCAGATTTGGCCTTGGCCAGCTCAACAGCGGATCTAGCTTGAAGCTTCTCGATTTCGCAGCCTCGAGCTAGGCTCCCCTCCTTCACACTTTGAAGTTGGCGTTCAAGTGAAGCCAGCTGCTCTCGAAGAGTTTCCTTCTCAGAGACAATATTGTCCATACCTCGCCTCTACCCCAAGGTCTCGGCCTCCTTCATCTTAAGCTCCTCCGGAAGCTGCAACACCAATTCGCCCTTCTAATGAAACTGCGAAATTAAAAGTATTAGTCGTCAAAGCAAACAAAGTACATAACAGACCCTCGAAGACTATATTACCTTTTCAATAAACTCGGCCCGTTCTTGGCAAACCTTCGTCAATTCAATTCGTAGATCGTTGATCTCCTCCTCTTTCTTGACATAGAGGATTTTAAGACTGTTTTTCTCTTCCGAGACTTTCTTAAGCTCAGCTTTACATCGATCAAGATCAGTACGAGATTTGGCGAATGCTCTTCGATGAAGCGACACGGCCTTCTCACAAGAAAATGAGGTCAAAATTAGAAAGATATAGATTAAACTTGAAATAACGAAAGACAAAACTTACTTGTTTGAGGAGCTTCTCAGTTTCCTCAAGAAAAAATGAGGAATCGGGATCGGGAACTTCTTCGATTCCCGTGAGACACTCCCAAAAAATACCGTTCTCTTCATGAGTCGCTGCCAGATTAGGAGTCTCCATATCCTGGGCATCTTGGAGTTGCCCTTCAGAAAACACTGGGACCTGCGGTGAGTCATCTATGTTGATTACCCCAAGTGACTCACTTGGGGTGTTATCTTGTCTTTGAAAAGCCTCGGAATTAGGCTCTTCGAGCTCATTCACAAAACGTCCATCGGGATGAGGTGCACCTTTTCTGCCTGATAGTTCGGGGACTTTGCTTGAGTTCCTCTCTAAAATTTCTTTAGTTTGAGATTGAACTACCTCTGTCGCCATCGGTTCATCGGTCTTCGGAGCGTTAGATATTCATCTTTCCCGAGCTACCAGGAGGCAGTAATCGTCCACTTTCTCTTCCTCCTGGTCCCGAAGGCGTTGAGCCATTTCTAGAGATAGGGCCGCGGTGTCAGCCTTGGGCATTCGAGCTTTGCTTTTCTTTCACCTTGGGGTATTTGCAGACGACCCCTCTTTATCTTCTTTTCTTTGGGAGGCTTTGAGATCTCTTCTTCACCAGATGGGGGCGATCGTATTTCGACATCTTCCCCAAGACCTGCATAAAAGATGGAGTAAGTATTGCATTAAGAAACATAATTAAGTAAACAAGAAAACTCATGGTGGCTTTTTGCCTCCCATTGGCCCTTGGCGAAATTGCGCCAGCAACACTCCGCATATAAAGAAGTAGAGTCCAGTTGGAGAACCCAACCCTCAAGGTTCTAGACTGCTCCAGGAAACCAAGTGACAGCTGCATCATCGGAAAGGGGTTATATCGATAAAAAGACAAAACCAGGAAAGAAAAAGGGAAGCAAGGTATAAAGTTATTTATGTTTCATATTCCATTCCTCGGGGAATGGCATTCTTTCAGCGAGAATCAGGTCAGAGGTCCCGACTCGGACAAAATGGCTTATCCACCCTCGGTCTTTGTCCTCGTCGATGCTGGAGAAAAGAGATTTCAAGGATCAGCGTTGCAGTTTTATCAAATCACCTTGGTATAATCGAGGTCTGTACAATTGGATTAGATGGTCGAGGGTGAAAGGCATCCCCTAAACCTGGCTCGAGAAAAATCTTATCAGATGAACAATCCGCAGAATGAAGGGTAGATCTAGCTAAGGGTCACTTGGTATCATTGGAAGAAGTCGAGAATAACTAGGTCTATGGGACCCAGAGCTGGATTTGCCGGGTCCAGCGTGAATGGGTAGGTTTACACACTTAAGTACCCCGCTTTATGGGTAGTAATGTCCTCTTCTGGGGAGGGAATCACTACATCTTTTTCATCATAGTTGCAATCCTTCTTTACCTGCTCAAGCTCATCCTTGGTTATCAAACAAATATATCGGTACATGGGCTCACATCGGCCTGGTGTCGATACAGGTTTTTCAATTTTAAAATCAGATGTTATTTCACATGGGTAGGGGAATACACTCCTCGACGCAAGGCGGTACCACCGATTTACTTCTGGATGGCCGTGATGACAAAAAGGCCTTTTCTTGTTGGGGAACGGTTTGGTATGTTTTAGCCATTGTATTTCAAGTAAATAAGAAAAGGTTGCTGGTAGAGTAAAGAACAAATTGAGAAAAATACGGTTTAAGGAAAATTGAAAGAACTAGCAAGATTTGGCAGCAAATTGAGAAGTAAAAGTTTGCAAAATTGTGAAATTAGCCTATTTATAAAAGTCACTTAAGTGTATTGGGGAAGCCAAAAGGTCGACCGTCAACTGACCCTAATTAATGACCTTGGAAACTGTGCAAACGCGACCTTGCAATCACTTCAGATGCTGACATCACGAGATCGACATCATGATCGAGATATCAAGAGATCAGGCCTCAAGTCGTTTCTTATTGTATCTCGAGTTCGAGCAAGTGCTCGCTCGACTACTGAGCCCACGGGCTACCCGATTTTGAGGAAATCCTCACTTGGGGACTATCTACAAAGCCTAAGGACTAACTTTAATTCAAATTTGAAACCCTGCTCTCACTCAGATTGGACCTAGGAGTCCCGATGTCCCGAGCTCGCATCAAATCAATTTAAGCCTAGCTCGAGGATTAACAAAAACCTTAAGGGGCATTATATTGATCGATTAAAACCTAAGGGTTTATTATGTTCTGAGTCCGATGTTCGGGCCAACCACCAAAGTTATGCAATCAAATTTTTTGCGAATAAAGATGAAATGAAATTCAACACGAGCCAAAAATGAGATAAAGAGATCCTTTTATATTTACAAGGGATGGTTACAAAATATAATTACAACATCTATGAAGGATACTCACATAGGAACAAAGAAGCAAAAAAGAAAAGAACCTAATCTACTTTTAAGGCCACGTCCAGTAGAGCATCATCTTCAGGAACCTCCTTCCCGGATCCCATTTTGATCTTTGGAAATGTCTCGTGTGCCCAAGGAGATTTAGGGCAGCAAACCCTCGATAAATGTAACTATATTTCCAGTAGCGGGGATTGAGCACTCTGTTGAAATCTTGGGCCATAATACGTTTAAAAAAAAGCAGAAAAAGAAAAAGATTAGAAGGGAAGACCAAAAGATGTAGCTTCACCTTCTATCACAAGAAAAACCAAAAAGGTTGCAAGATGCACGAGCAACGATCCAAGAATGTTCATCCTTGGGACATTATTCCGGTGTGGGATGCAAAAGATAGTAGATGATGTTTACCTTGAAAATGGTAATTATAATTAGATTTGATTTTGTGGTTCTAAAAATACGTGATCTATTTTTATGCTAGTTGTTAGGCAATGGATGCTAAGTGAAAACCTGGAAACAAGATAATAGCTTGAAAATAATATGACAATCACACCGAATGGCTAATAATCTGGGCCTCGAGCTTGCATATTTGGGGCCTCGAGGTCGAGTTGGATGCCCTATCGAGGATAGACAATGAAGGATTAACAGTTATGATAAATTCAATGGTGGCTCTTTATGGCCAATAATAAGCAATAAATGAAGAACAATAAATAGAACACAATAAATGTAAGTAGTGGAGTCAAGAGAATTTGTTAGAAAGCAGAGAGAATGTCCTTGTATTTTTAATATAGTGTATCAGATCCTTACAAAATGACAAGGGTCTCCTTTATATATGAGGGGGAATCCCAACATAGTACAAACACATTTATTACAAAGATACATGGTTAGTACAAATATTTAATGCCACGGTACGGGCTTGAACTAGCCAAATAGACTAGGTCGGCTTTAGTCACATGCCTTGGGATCCTCCCACTTTTTCACCATAACTATCAATCTAAACTGCCTCGAGGACAGACGTCGATAACCCCTCCGGTATTAATCTCGACCATAATCTCGAGCCTATGGAAATGTGCTTATGAAGCATTGTAATGACCGAAAATCGGACCCTCCGATTTTATCGTATACAGATAGTCCCCGCGTTTCTTAGAGTGAAACAGTAAAAACGACTTTGATATCCATCTTCTCGAACTTCCAATGATGATGTCATACTTATGACGTAAGCCTTTGTGATAACTGAGGCGTCCCATCGGTTTACCTTTTTAGAATCATTCAATGTACCGCCGATTCATACTCTCCAAAGTGATAATATTGACGCTGGTCCAGTTCCCAAAATGCATTGATTGCGCCTATCGGTACGTTTTTCAAAGTCATTGATTGTGCTATTGGTTACGCTACCACCCTTTCTATAAATAGAAGCCTTCTTGAACCAAAACTTCATTCAAATGTTCTTCAACAGCCTTTTACCCCTTTCTTCTCTTCATCCTCATCCACTGTTATCTTCCTTGTTTAAGGCACGTGGCCTTAAGGTTATATGGCAGTGTTCTCATCAGTTACGCGATGGCCCTTTCCTAGAGCTTTCCCATACTGAGTGGGATTGTACTGATTTGTGTCAGATTTCCTTTTACTTGCATTTATGAAGAATCTAAGTGCATGACTCTACCGATTGGTTTGAATACCGGGTCCGGGTGTAGGTGTTTTCCCGATCCTTGATTGGTTAATACAATATCCTGTGGAGCCCTTTGTCATTCCTCGGGCTGATCCCAAATTGAATTGATATGAGCTTAGGCTGTCGGGACCCCCGACTTCGAGTTGAATGAGAGCAGGCTTCGAATTTTCAGAATGAAACTTAGCCTTTTGGACCCCGTCGATAGTCCTTGAGGGGTGACTTGCTCGAATGCGTGAGAATAAAGATAGCCTTTAGGCTTTCGAAGGCAGTCCTCGTGAACCTCTTTCTTAATTCCTGTACATGATGCAGATACGTGAGTATCTTGGAGTTCTTGGTTGCCCATTCTTCTCATACCTGATGTATAAGTAGGTCCGAATTTCCAATTACTGGCAACTCTTGAATGTTCATGTCAATGGCCATTTTGAGCCCTAAGATGTAGGCTTCATACTCGGCCATGTTGTTGGTACATGGGCTCGAGTGAGAGTTCGCTCAAGCTCGGGCGACTGGAGAACTTGTTTTAAATTTAGAGCAAAGATAGCCTTAAGGCATTATAGATAGATCTCGAATGAGGGTACGCCTGGACTCGAATAGTCCTTGGATTAAAATAACCGAGGGGACATTTATCTTGATCCGCAGGAGAGAAATAGCCCTAAGGCTTTATTAGTAGTTTTCGAGTGCACGTTAGCTCGGGCTCAAGTAGCTCGAGGGCTAGAGGATTGGGTAAATGACCTGCATTTGCAATAGCAGAAATCCTTGAGGTAGGGTACCGCCTCGAGGTCAGGCTCGTATGAGTAGATTTTTAGAGCTTACCTTCTTTGTGATAGAAGTCCTCGAGATCGGGTACCATCTCGAGGCTTGTAATGATATTAATGGCTCCTTAGAGCTTATCTTCTTCTAGACAGAGGTCCTCAAGATTGGGTACCATCTCGAGACTTGTAATGATATTAATGACTTCTTAGAGCCTATCTTCTTCTTGATAGAGGTCCTCGAGATCGGGTACCATCTCGAGGCTTGTAATGGTTTTGATGGCTCCTTAGAGCCTTTCTTCTTTTTTGACGGAGTCCTCGAGATCGGGTACCATCTCGGGGCTTGTAATGATATCGATGGCTCCTCAGAGCCTTTCTTCTCTTTTGATAGGAATCCTCGAGATCGGGTACCATCTCGAGGATTGTAATGATATGGGGGTATTTGATCCCCAAAGCACCACACAAAAACGTTAATTGCATGACATGGTTATGAAACGACCAAGGCAATCCTGTTGGTACATCTTCCCAAGCAAAAAATGGCTTCGTCAGCATTTTTAATTGGCCTTTGAGGCAGGCAAATAGTCACCATTTTCTCCATATATAGGGCTATCTTCCCTCTTTTGAGGATTCCACTATTTTGAGTAGTTATCTTCCTTTGTAGAGTTCTTCTTTCATGCGTTAGGTCCTTCACCATGTCAAATTTGAAGCCCTTGCTCAAATTCCCACTCTAATTCCCTAGTTTTACCACAGTCATGGCTGCTACGTCAGGGTCCGCTCGGCAAGAAGAAGGGAGTTCCGCCTATGGATATTTTGTTTCGAGGGGGGAATTTTCATTAGAAAAACCTCCCAATGTTCGGGGTTATTGGGAGTATGCCTCGAAGTTTATTTCTTTAGTAGGAGGGGGGCACCTTGAGTTAGTGAGGAAAGATTGTGGATAGGGGGGAAAAGGTAGTACTGTGGGTACCTTCTCGAAAGAGAGTATCATGGATCATGCCGAGGGGTTTCTAAACGTATATACGTACCCCTTTACGCTGGGCCACCTTGATAGGGTTGTGCTTGACTTCTGTCGAAAGTACCAGGTTACCTTGGCACAGGTTCATCCGTCATTTTGGAGGATAGTATTGATGATGAGGTTCTTTGCGGAAGAAGCAGGGCTTGAATTCACTCTTAGCCATCTCATCAGGTTGTACCGGCCTTTTCACCATCGAGGTCTGCTAACTCTACGATGTTGATCCACCATGCCTTTTATTTTTCATGCATTTCCCTTTGCCTTGATATTTGTCAGTCATTAGCTAGATGAATTGGCTTTCGAGTTAAAAGGAACCCTCAGATTCATAGTATGGCCTTCAGGCTTATTGGGCTGGCCCGTAGGCTCTTACGCGCTTGGTCGGTACGACCATTTAGTATAAGTCGACATTTGAGCTCTTATGTTTTTGCTCTTAGGCATTTTTAGTTAACTGTTTCGGGTTCAGTCTCCGAGTCAGGTTTCGACTCGAGCTCATTGAACCTTAAGTTTTTGAATTTAAGGCTGACCCCTAGGCTCTTATACGTTTGGTCGGTATGACCTTTTATATGGGCTGGCGACAGTGGCTATTATGCATTGAGTCGGTATGACCTCTATTATAGACTGGCGGCAGTGGCTCTTACGCATTGGGTCGGTATGACCTCTAGTATGGGCTGGCGGCATTGGCTCTTATGCATTGGGTCGGTACGACTTCTAGTATGGGCTGGCGGCAGTGGCTCTTACGCATTGGGTCAGTACGACCTTTAGTATAGGCTGGCGACAATGGCTCTGGTCGGTAAAACCTCTAGTATGGGCTGGCGGTAGTGGCTCTTACGCATTGGGTCGGTACGACCTCTAGTAGGCTTTATTTTTCCCTCGTTAAGGACTTTTGAAATTGTGTTTGCCTAAATCTTCAATGGTTTGATAAAAACCTCGATTATGAGTCGTTATATGGCGATGATCGAGCACCTAGGAAGGTTTGGCTAGGTGGTTGAGCATCTCAAAGCCTATAGTTTGGAGCTGACATGGTCGAAGCTCCTTTGCCTATGTCGAGGGTAGCCTATTTAACTGGTTCTTTTCGAAGTATTTCCAAAGTAGTTGAAGGCTTGTGATTTTATAGCAACGGTCGGGCGTCCCCGAGTTATGTTAGTTTGGCTGGTAAAGCCTTATGACCATAGTCATTGTGTTTGACCGGAGCCTTTCAATTCCCGAGTGAAGTAGTTTCGGTGTCTATATCAAGGGTATGCCTTTTTAGGGGTCTTACAAGTTCGATATATAGCCTTAACTTTAAGATCGGGATTATGCCTTTTGTAAGGGCTTACAAATTTTTACATGCCTTTGAGGTCTTAAAGTTTGGGTTACTTGGTACAAGTATGGTTCATGCCTTGCTTGATGTCTTATAGTTTTGGTCACTTGGTATAAGTATTGTTCATCCCTTGCTTGAGGTCTTACAGTTTTGGTCACTTGGTACAAGTATGGTTCATGCCTTGCTTGAGGTCTTACAGTTTTGGTTATTTAGTACAAGTGTGGTTCATGCCTTGCTTGAGGTCTTACAAATATTGTTGTTGCCTTATATAGGTCTTACGAGACCGAGGCTGCCCACATGAGGTCTTATTGCCTCAAATTTTTGATAAGTCAGTGGGGGTGACGATTGGCGGTAGTCCCCGAGTCATCGAAAGTTTCTTGGCTCGGGAGCCATTCCTTGAAAACTTGGTATTGCCTCATCGAGGGCTTACAAGTTCTAATCTTCCGACCTGGAGGTCATACATCCTCGAGTTTTTTATGCCAGTCCCCGAGTGTTCGGGACGTTTTTGGCTCTGGAGCCATTTTGTGAACTTGATGTTGCCTCATTGAGGGCTTACTAGTTTGAAGCTCCGACCCGGAGATCATACGGTTTCGAGTTGTTGACGCCAGTCCCCGAGTGTTCGGGACATTTTTGGCTCTGGAGCCGTTTTTGCAAAAATACCGAGCTTCTTTGAAATGCGAAATGCTTTGGAAATTATTCTTTGATTACTTGGTACAAGTATACACGTTTTTGCTGTTAAGGGCTTGGTTATTCTATACAGACACGCTTCGTTCGATCGTTTGGCCCGGTATATTATTTTCCTATCGAGACCCTGTTCAGCACATCTTGGCTTTTCCGAGGAGGTAACCTTCTAGGGGGATGCCCCTCAGTATTCGAGGTTGGTTGAAAAAGAAGCCTCAAATACTTGTTGGGTCTTCCTTAGGTAGCATATAGATGTTGCCTTGTTAAAAACCTTGCCGGTAAAACCCTTCTTGGGATAAAACCCGATCGAAGAAAAATAGTGCAACGTATGCTTTTGGAACCTAAGGCCTTCGAGTTGGATCTTCGGCCGTTTCGATTGAATACCTGCATTCAGGTTAGTATAAAATGTAACTAAAAAAGGGAGATGACCATACCTTAGTGCTGACGGCGCTCCGGACCTCGATGTGATTCAATCGTTTGTTATGAGGACTCGGTACGGTCCTTCGTTTTGTTTAGTCGGGTGTAGCCGAGAATGTAGCTTGTTATCGTTATCTTACTGTTTGCTTATCCTTCGGTTCCTTCGATGCTGGAGGTATTGGTATTGGTGCCACATCGTGCACCGTGAACATTTTTTTGCCACATCCTGCTCCCCGTAGACGGTTTTTACCCCATCCTTTGTCGGGAATTTCATCATTTGATGGAGGGTGGATGGTACTGCTCTCATGCAGTGTATCCATGGCCTCCCGAACAAGGTGTTGTACCTCATGTCTCCTTCGATGACATGGAATTTAGCATTTTGGGTTGTGCCGGCCAGGTTGACGGGAGGGTGATTTCCCCTTTCGTTGTTTCGCTTGCCATATTGAACCCGTTGAGGACTCAAGAGGCGGGCACGATTTGGTCAAGAAGTCTGAGCTTCTCTACCACCCTCGACATGATAATATTGGCTGAGCTACCTGGATCCACAAGTAAACGTTTAATTTGAAATGTATTTACAAGGAAAGAGATTACTAGTGCGTCGTTGTGAGGCTGAGACAAGGTCCCGATGTCCTCGTCGTTGAATGTGAGAGCGTCCTCAAGTATGTAACCTCGAGTTTTCTTTTCTTTGGTGATGGATATTTTTGTTCTTCTGATCATGGGTTCTTGTGGAGCATCGATGCCTCATAAGATCATGTGGATAAACATGTTGTGGCTCGTTTGTTTCATTCTTCTTGGTCGCCTCTCTTTCCCGAAACTGATTTTTGGCCCGATCACTGAGGAATTCTCGGAGGTGACCTTTGCTGAGTAGTCGGGCTACTTCTTCCCGGAGTTGCCGGCAATCCTCGGTCCTGTGGCCATGTGTGTTGTAAAATTCACACACTAAGTTGTGGTTTCTTTGCGAAGGATCTGATTGTACAGGCCTTGGCCACCTGGTGTCTCTGATTTTACTGATGGCGAATACGATGTCTGAAACATCAATGTTGAAGTTGTATTCCGACAAGCGGGGCGCCTCTATCGGCTCTGTGTGCCTATCGAATCCAGCTCTGCTAACAAGTCCCCGAGGATTCTGGCCTCGATCCATCCTCCGGCCATTGCGGGGTATGTTGCGCCTTGGAGTGTTTCTTCTATCTTCAGTGTATGGTTGGTATCTCTCTTTATTCGACTTTGACTCCTTTGCTGGAAGCCTACTAGGATATACCGAGCCCGAGGGGGCTCCTAGTTGGCCGTCTTCGACCCTGATCTTTGATTGGTATCGGTTGTGGACGTCCGACCAAGTCATGACGGGATATTCGACTAAGTTCTTCTTTAGCTGCTTCGAAGCTACCAAGCTTCTCTCATTCAAACCTTGAGTGAAGGCTTGCACCGCCCAATCGTCGGAGACCGGTGGTAGTTCAATTCATTCCATTTGAAAGCGAGATACGAATTCTCGCAGCATCTCGTTCTTCCTTTGCTTGATTTTGAAGACGTCGGATTTCCTTGTAGCTACTTTGATGGTACCAACATGTGCCTTTATGAAAGAATCTGCAAGCATGGCAAATGAATCTATCGAGTTTAGGACCAGATTGTGATACCACATCATTGCCCCTTTTGAAAGCTTTTCTCCAAACTTTTTCAGTAGGACATACTCGATCCCGTCGTCCTTTAGGTCGTTGCCCTTCACTGCACAAGTGTAAGCATTAACGTGCTCGTTGGGGTCCGAGGTTCCGTTGTACTTCGGAAGATCGGGCATTCTAAAATTCTTTGGAATGGGTGTTGGGGCCGCTTCCTGTGGGAACGGCTTTTGTACAAACTTCTTCGAATCTACACCTTTCAGAATCGGGGGTGCGCCCAGAATTTGATCGACCCTAGAATTGTAGGTATCTACCTTCTTGTCATTGGCTTCTATCTTCTTCTCACCCGACTCGATCCTCTTTGTGAGGTCCTTGAGCATCTTTATGATGGCTGGGTCGTCTGCCGACCCGTTGCTGCTTGATATTTCTGGATCTTGCTCGGCTCGGGGAGCCGTTTCCCGAGCTACAGTGTTGGGAGTCTTTTGGTGGCTTTGCAGCTGAGCAATCGCCAGCTATTGTGCTTGTAACATTTCAAAGATGACATGAAGGCTAACCCCTTGTTCTTCATGAGCCGAGGTTTTTTGAGCTTCTTGTTGATCTTCTTGGTGTATTCTCCCATTGGTGTGGGAGCTTATTTCGACGTGTTGGGCGTTGCGCGAGGCCACGTCCACGGGAATTGGTTCTGGTGCATTCTCAGGGTTTCGTGTTGGTACACAACACCTAGAACATCCACATTATTTTCTCCATGGTCTTCAAGGTTGTTGTTTTCATGTGCATTTACTGAGTTATACATTTTGACCTGAAATCAAAGATCTTGGATAAGAAAAAGTGTGAAAGGTAACTTGCGTTATGCAGTAAACTAACAAGAAAATAATCACTATTATTTTTAGCCCCACGGTGGGCGCCAAACTATTTACCTTGAAAATGGTAATTACAATTAGATTTAATTTTGTTGTTCTAAAAATACGCGATCTATTTTTATGCTAGTTGTTACGCAATGGATGCTAAGTGAAAACTTGGAAACAAGATAATAGCTTGAAAACAATATGACAATCAAACTGAATGGCTAATAATCGGGGCCTCGAGCTTGCATATTCGAGGCCACGAGGTCGAGTTGGATGCCCTACCGAGGATAGACAATGAAGGATTAACAGTTATGATAAATTCAATGGTGGCTCTTTATGGCCAATAATAAGCAATAAATGAAGAACAATAAATAGAACACAATAAATGTAAGTAGTGGAGTCAAGAGAATTTGTTAGAAAGCAGAGAGAATATTCTTGTATTTTCAATATTGTGTATCAGATCCTTACAAAATGACAAGGGTCCCCTTTATATATGAGGGGGAATTCCAACATAGTACAAACGTATTTATTACAAAGATACATGGTTAGTACAACTATTTAATTCCATGGTACGAGCTTGAACTAGCCAAATAACTAGGTCGGCTTTAGTCACATGCCTTGGGAACCTCCCACTTTTTCACCATAACTATCGATCTGCACTGCCTCGAGGTCGGACATTGATAACCCCTCGGGTGTTAATCTCGACCATAATCTCGAACCTATGGAAACGTGCTTATGAAGCGTTGTAATGACCGAAAATTGGAGCCTCCGATTTTACCGTATACAATGATAGTGCCACCTCATTCCATGGAAAGCAAAATGAATGAAGTGCTACACCAGGTTGAAGTTAAGAGAGATGAGCAGCAGTGTAAAGTTCACATATTTTCTGATGCGGGAAGGATTCAACGCCCTTCTCTCATTATCTCGAATTGAAGTTTTGAAAAAGGGAGCCTTGGCATAACTAGTAAAGTTGCTGCCATGTGGCCTTGTGATCGCAGGTTCGAACCATGGAAATAGGTGATTAAAGAAAGAGGCAAGGAAGGGAAAAGATCAAAAGTAGATTAAGATGAAAAAAGTACAGTTCTTTGTTTAAAAGAGTGGCCTGCTACTTATAGAAAGGTGACGACAGATCGGCGGCGCAAGTGGCCGACTAGTGTTGGAGCGCATTTGACGTTTTGGGGAAGCGTGCTGACATGACATTTCCGATCACTTCAAGCGCATACGTCACGGGCATGGCATCATTACAAGAGGTTCGAGAAAATTGAGGTTCAAATCGTTTCTTATCATCTTACTCTACGAAACGCGGGGACTATCTGTATACGGTCAAAATCGTATGCCTCCGACTTATAGGCTCGACGGCCCCTCCTGAGTCTGAGTCCGGGTAAGATCAAGTTCAAGCTCGAGGGACCAGACCCGAGTTCGAAGGCGAAGCACGATGCATATCGAGGTCGAGTGTATTCGACCCCAAATAGTACCGTTGTGAATTTGTACTAGAACGAGTTAGATTCCTGCCACGTCCCCAAAATCATGACGCAAATCCCGGAATATGATTGTACTATTCCGTACTAGGCGGTTAGACAGATGTACCAAGAATATTCCTTACTGTAAATAGAAATATTCCTTATTTAGGGTTCCCCTATTATATAAAGGGGACCCCAATCATTTGTAAGAGATATTATCATCACTGAGAAAAGAATATACTCTCTACCTTTTTGCCTACTGTTCATCAGCATTGTCCTTTAGCTCCATTGTTTCTCATTTTATTTTTATTACTTAATTGTTCTTACCGCCTTAAGCCACCTCGAGGTCACTAAGCTCGGGGTCATTGCTGCTAAGTAACATTGGTTTGATTCACTTTTGTCTTTCATTTCTACTTCATATTTCTTGATTATTAATTGGTATTGAACTAAATCACATTTCTTTAAAACAACTAATCAAATTTAATTGTTACTCGTATTTTCGAGGTAAACAGAAAGTTTGTTAAAATTAAAAATAAGAATTTATCAAAGTTTATCTAATATAAAGCTAAACATATACTATTTTACTATACCTAATATTTATTTTTAGTTTAATGAATTAAATATTTACTAATAAAAATATATGTATTCTCGTATTATGATTTGGATGTTATAATATAAGTTAATAGCGGAGATGGACGGGCAAGAGTATTGGGACAAATCAAATTTGGACCGTTCTGATCCATCGTCATCCTTAGTTGAAAAATAATTAGCAAGAAATAAATCCACATCACTAATTAAGTGAGTAGGTAAATCATGATTTGCAGGTGACAAAGGATAAACTAGAGGTCCTTGTGTTTTACCCAATTTTCCCTCGTTGGTCTTTGCTTTCTCCGCTGCTTTACACTGTTTCCCCCACTACTGGAACAGAACAACTGCTTCAATTCTTCCGAAAATCAGGGTTTATTGTCTGCAAATTCCAAGTTTCCAACGATTACTCCAACGCTGCACCTCGTACTTTCCCCTTCTGAAATCTAACGCCTGATGTAACTGTATTAGGGTTTCTATTTGAAATTCACTATCTCAACTAGTTTCTCACATCAAACACTATATAACCCTTTCTTCTATTCTTTAAAACCTCATCTATACATATGGCTCTTCTGCATTCTCCTACTTTCTGCTTCAGTGGAGTTTCCACTACAAGTCAAGGTTCTAGAAGTTCCCCTTCCCCTAGAAGATGCACTGTGAAACCAGCACCTTTTCTCTCCCAGTCTCTGCCCTTCTTTCCTCGATGCAAACTTCAAGGTGTTTCTTCTTTTAAATTTTACTAGTATATTCTATTTTAGTTATTTTCAGCTGTACACAGTGCAATTCAGCATATTCTCGGACTGATTTAGATATATGCGTATAGAAAATCTAAAAGGTGCTCATATTGATTTGTAAATTTGAACTGTCTTTGATTCTGTAATTGTGAACTATAACATTGCAAGGCCTGCAGTATGATCATTTCTTCTGCGTATAGAATTTGTGTTATTTTCCTGAATCTGAGCTCGATGCTCAGAACTTAAGCTCAGCTATGGAGGAAATTCTGTGAAGAACGAAGAATGTAGAAGAAAGAGAAAGTCGGTTGTATTATTTTCTGTATATGAAAAATGTATACAGTTGCCCTCTATATACAAGTAATAGCTCCACTCTTAATTAAGCCAGCTGGCATAGCTAACTAACAGTTCCACTAACTACACCTAACTATGGTTACTTCACTAACCCAAGTATGGTTACATTCAAGCTATCTACACTACTGACTCCAATACTCCCCCTCAAGCTGGAGGGTGCAAAATATTAAGAACTCCCAGCTTGCTCAACAGAAACACATGTTGTCCTTTTCCAAGTCCCTTAGTAAGCAAATCAGCCTGCTGTTCTTTAGTTCCAATGTAGTGAGTTTGCACCTTTCCTTCTTTAATCATGTCCCTTATAAAGTGACAATCAATCTCTATGTGTTTGGTCCGCTCGTGAAAAATGGGATTTGCTGCAATTTGCAAAGCAGCCTTACTATCACAGTAGATATCAACTGGTTGCTTGATGTTTACCTTTAACTCTGCAAACAATCCCAAAAGCCATGTCACTTCTGAAGTTGCTGCAACCAAACTCCTATACTCTGCTTCTGCAGAGCTCTTTGACACAGTTTGTTGCTTCTTTGATTTACAAGATATCAGGGAACCACCAAACCTCACTAAGAAGCCAGTTACTGACCTTCTTGTATTTGGGCAAACTGCCCAATCTGCATCACAGAAACACACCAGCTGATCTGCACCTTCACTACTCATTAATATCCCCATTCCTGGTTCTTGCTTCACATACTTCACTATTCTCATGGCTGCTTCCCAATGAGACATCTTTGGTGATTGCATGAATTGACTGAGTGTCTGGACTCCAAAACTTATATCTGGCCTAGTGATTGTCAAGTACAATAATTTTCCTATCAATCTTTGATAGGCTGAGACATTTGCTAATGGCTCATCTCCCTTCGATCCTGTGTATTCATCATATTCAACAGAAGTAAATTTCTGGTTGGTGTCAAGAGGAGTTGAAACTGGTTTTGCTCCTCCCAGTCCCAAATCTGAAAGCAACTGCAAGGCATACTTTCTCTGATTCAACAATATTCCTTTGTTGGATCTCAACACTTCTATTCCCAGAAAATATTTCAGCTCTCCAAGGTCTTTGGTGCAACACTTGTTTTGTCTCTTGAATCAGTTGCTCACTGCTCCCTGTGATCAGCAGGTCATCTACATACACCAACACCACAACTATGTCATCTTCTCTGGTCTTGGTGAACATTGAATAATCATATAGACTCTGACAGTATCCTTCCTTCTCGCCCTTGATTACAAAGCACCACAATCTAAAACTGTCAAAAGAAATTGAACATGATTGTTGCAATTGTTCATTCCTGAATTTCACAATCATAGATGTCGTCACACGAAAATAGGTGGAGGACTTATTAAAGGCATATCTGGGGGAGAGAGAAAGTGATTTCATACCTTACTACTCCCCCCCGTCACCCTTCTAAGCTCCTTTGCCCTATGCCTTTAGTCTGCTTTGAATGATCCTTTCACTCTTCGAAGGTGAGCGAATCAGTGCTTCAGATAGTTTGATATTCCATTGTCTTGAGGCCTGTTTCAAGCCATATAGAGATTTCACTAATTTGCACACTTTTGTCTCCCCCTGTTTCCTGAAACCCTGGGGTAACTCCATGTACACTTCTTCATATAAGTCTCCCTGCAAGAAAGCATTGTATACATCCATTTGAGACAAATTCCAGCCTTTTGAAGCCGCCAGTGCAATGACTGATCTAACGGTCACCATCTTTGTAACTGGTGAAAATGTCTCATGGTAATCTAATCCTTCCTTTTGACTATAGCCTTTAGCCACTAACCTTACCTTAAATCTCTCAATTTCACCATTTGCCTTGTATTTTATCTTGTATACCCACTTGGAACCAACAACATTCTTTCCATTTGGTAAATCAACTATCTCCCAAGTATTGTTTTCTTCCAATGCTTTGATTTCCTGCTTCATAGCTTCTACCCATCTGTCATCCTTTGAAGCTTCTTAGAAATTCGGTGGCTATGTGTCTAATGAGAATTTTGTTAGAAAGCTTCTATATTGTGTTGATAGGTTATCATAAGATACATAGTTTGATAGTGGATATATTGTAGTGTGTGCATGCTTCCTTGTCACATAGTTCTGATGCCACAAAGGTGGTTTTGAGGTTCTTCCTGATCTTCTCAATTCACTTTCACTATCCATTGTATTGTCTGCAGCTTGTACTTCTTGTGATATGAAATCAACAGTCTCAAGTGTCTCATGAGTGACATTGTCATTGTTTGATGCATCAGCCACAGTACCTATGGCATCAGTATCCTGGGCATCCTGAATGTTAATGTCTGCATCATGTGCATCAACAGCTTCATCATGGGCAACATCTATTGCATCATTAATCACAGTTTCCTGGTGAGCTGCATGAGCTAGTGAGTGTCTCCCCCTAGCAGGAGCTACACTAGGACCAAGAGGCAGGTGAAGAGGTGTTGTAATAGGGGTAAAAGGAGTTGGTGCAGGCTCTGACTGTGAAAAAGGAAATAAATGTTCCTTAAACACCACATCCCTACTCACAAAAAATTGTTTAGTAGTTAGATCAAGAAGTTTATAGCCCCTCTGAGATGAAGAGTACCCTAGGAAAACAGCTGCCCTGGATCTTGCCCCAAACTTATCATTTTTCACAAGGTTGGTGGCATAACAGAGGCACCCAAAACCCTCAGATGATCAACGGATGGTGGCTTTCTATATAATAGTTCATATGGTGTCTTCCCTTGTAAAACTTCACTGGGCATTCTATTGATCAAGTAAACAGCTCCTTCTACACATTCACCCCAATATCTAGCTGGTATGCAAGCCTGAAACTTTAATGCTCTAGCTATGTCCAATATGTGCCTATGTTTTCTTTCTACGATGCCATTTTGTTGTGGAGTGTATACACAATTACTTTGATGTAATATCCCATAGGAGTCAAGCAGTGCATTACAATGTTGATTAAAGAATGTTGTCCCATTGTCTGTCCTAATTAACTTTAGGACTGTAGCAAACTGAGTTTTAACAAAAGAAAGGAAATGCTTCAACGCAACAATCACATCACTTTTCAGCTGCAATAGATATATCCATGTAAACCTTGTATTGTCATCTACAACAGTAAGAAAGAAATGCTTCCTGTCATGAGTAGGGGTTCTATAGGGACCCCATACATCCATATGCACTAGTTCCAATGGTTTCTCACTTCTAGAGTTACTAATAGGAAACATAAGTCTACTTTGCTTTGCTAATGGACAAATAGGATAATCCTTATTTATGGAAACATCTAACATCTTATTTTTTAAAAACTGCATATTCTTCATGGTATTGACTGAAGCATGCCCAAATCTTCTATGCCAAAGATTGCTATCTGCCTCTTTCTTTGAACAACAATGTTTGCTTTTGAACTTGCTATCTCTTTTCGAGTTCTTTTCTGTTTCACAATGTATAGGCCACCTTTTTCTCTACCAATCCCCCTCACCCTGCCATTGTAAAGATCCTGGAGCACACAAAAATCAGGAAAGAAATTGACAGAGCAAGAGAGTGCCTTGGTTAATTTTGACACAGACAACAAGTTGAACTTGAAGTCTGGGGCATATAATACCTGATCCACCTGCATTTTGTCTAAGAAATTTGCTATTCCCATATGAGTTATTTTAGCCTTTTCTCCATTAGGCAAATTCACTTGATCCTTGTTAAACGAGTCTAACTTAGTGTGAGTTCTAAGCATATTTAAATATGCAGTAATATGATGTGAAGCACCTGAATCTATGATCCGTTCTCCAGAACACACATCAGCCATTAAACATGTCGTGATACCTGTCATGTTTGCTTGTGGATTAGTGGTTTCCTTGTTCAGCATCCCCAGAATCTGCTTGTATTGATCCTCTGTAAAGTAGGAACCAAACTTTGGTGGCTCAGAACTGTTTCCTCCATCCATTCACTCTGGCCTTTTGTCCAATTCAGCATTTCTAGTCATACTGTTAGCTGCGTACTTCTTCTTTCCCTTGAAGTCACTTGGGTAACCATTCAATTTGTAGCAATTTTCCTTCAAATGACCTTTCATATTGCAATAGTCACATTGCATAAAATGTTTTTTTCCTCTGTAAGGTTGTCCTCGACCAACCTGCATAGCCATTGGATCTGCCTTCCCTGTCAGTGCTGGAAACAGATTGGATCTTTGACTTTCATCCTCGATAATCATAGCATATGCCTGATTCAAGGTAGGTTCAACAGTCTTCATAAGAATCTGCCTTCGTGCCTGCTCATATGACTCATTAAGTCCACTAAGGAATTGAAGTAACCTCTGACGATGCAAATGCTCAATGTAATCTCTCGATTTTGGGCAGTCACAGCCTGGTGAAGGCACTAGGGCATCATACTCTGCCCATAACTCCTTCAATTTGGTGAAATATGCTGCAACTGAATCAGTTCCTTGTGAAATTGTGGCAATCTCTCTGTGTAACTGAAAGATACGCACTCGATTCACCTTATCAAAACGCTCCTGGATATCTTTCCAAACTAGATGGGCATTCGATGCATAAACAATCCCGCTAAGAAGATTTGACGACACTGTGTTTATGATCCAAGATAAGACAATCGCATTGCAAGTTTCCCAATTTTCATGCAATTCAGCCTTAAATCGATCCTTTGTGCAAGTACCAGTCACAAACCCTAATTTTTTCTTAGCTTGAAGGGCAATTCGCATCGTTCTGTGCCTAAGACCGTAATTTTCAGATCCTGTGAGCTTCACCGGAATCAAAATCGAGCCAGGAGTGTCAGAAGGATGTACGAAGAGTGGATGAGTGTGATCAATTTTTTCTTCTTTCTCATCTCCCATTGTTGAACAAAAAAAAATTGACCTTGAAAGAGGAAAAACTAGATCTGAAATATGTGGAATTGCACAACGAGCGTGTGACCCAGTCGTTACTGCTCTGATACCATGTTATTTTCCTGAATCTGAGCTCGATGCTTAGAACTTAAGCTCAGCTATGGAGGAAATTCTGTGAAGAACGAAGAATGTAGAAGAAAGAGAAAGTCGGTTGTATTATTTTCTGTATATGAAAATGTATACAGTTGTCCTCTATATACAAGTAATAGCTCCACTCTTAATTAAGCCAGCTGGCATAACTAACTAACAATTCCACTAACTACACCTAACTGTGGTTACTTCACTAACTAAGTATGGTTACATTCAAGCTATCTACACTACTGACTCCAATAATTTGCTACCTACTTTTTGTATTTATGCTTTTTTCTTCTACAATTATTACTTAAGGAAGAGCATTGCCTAGCGACAATGGGCCTTTGGAGAAGGATGAATCTTCACTTGTTGTGTGCTTTGGAGAAATGCTCATTGATTTTGTTCCAACCACAAGTGGGCTGTCATTAGCTGAAGCACCTGCATTTAAAAAGGCTCCTGGTGGTGCTCCAGCTAATGTTGCTGTTGGCATTTCTCGTCTTGGTGGTTCCTCAGCTTTCATTGGGAAGGTATAACATTTGCTTACGTTTTTTATAGTCTTTCTGAACTCGATCTGCTAAACATAGGTTTGAATAATTGTAATGGTAGATAGATTTTCTCCGTTCAACAAGTGTACAGGAACCTAGCTTCTTTATCAAGTATGTTTTGGATTTGACATCTGGCTAATTATTGTTGACTATCTATTTTTTCTTCTTCCTAAGCAGCATTCCAGGCTGCTGGAGTAACTGTTTGTTATTGTTTTGTTGTCTCTATTCAAACATATGTCAATTTCTGTTTCCTAGAAACATTTTAAGTCACCAAGTGGCTTTAGGAGCTCCAAGACTATTCACAACATTGGAACTATCAATCTATAATACATTCTTGATATTGCATTACATCTAATGTAAGGCTCGGCTACACTTGCTGAGGAAACACTAATTGCTCCAAAGTACCATGGTGATTTGGCGTGATACGCATGTTAACTACCTTCTTTAATGTACTGATATCAAAGCTGATATGATACAACTTAGCATATAGCATTAGCAAGGAACGTCTTTTTCCTCATCCGAGACTCACTATTCTGAACTAATGCATACGAATTATGGAATTAGAAAACTCATCTTCCTATCCACCAGAGTCATCTTCCTTCCTGCCCTGTAGAATTTTGATAATTTGATTGATTGTTGAGGATTCATTCTATATACCGCATCAAGTAAGCTCCTTCATTTGTTTCCTTTGCTTCTTTGAGAACATAAATTCAGATAACATATGTGAAAATGAAAATAATCTATCAAAAAAATATGTGAAACAGAAATCAATTAGGAAAAAAACCCATAGAAGTATTTTATGATATATTCTTGTAATCCTGTGCAGGTTGGTGAAGACGAATTTGGTTACATGCTTGCTGATATTTTGAAGGAGAACAACGTCAATAATGATGGAATGCGCTTTGATCCAGGTGCTCGTACTGCTTTAGCCTTTGTAACACTGAGAAAGGATGGAGAGCGTGAATTCATGTTCTATCGTAACCCGAGTGCTGATATGTTGCTCCAAGAGGATGAACTTGATTTGGAGTTGATCAGGAAGGTATATGAAAGTTCTTTTATCCTCGAAATAGAAGTATTTCAAAGTTTCATAATAGCGAGTGAAAATTAAGATCATAATTTTTTATGAGACCACACAAAGAGTTATTAGTTTTGTTACTTACATGTTCCAATTATAAAAATATATGTACTGGTCCTCTTTGTTACCTCTCTTAAGAATGACTTTTTTCTTATTTATATGTGACTATTTATTATTAAAAACCTTATATAGTTCATGGTTTGGTTCTAAGAGTACCTTACAGTCCAGATCTTCAGATATTTTTAAAACCATCTTATTTGAGAAGTATGTAAGCAACTATGCTGTCTGGAAAGCATGTTTCTCTACAAATCAGCCATTCTTTAGCTTTCCTTATTGCACAGTTTCATTGTTGATGCTTTACATCCCTTCTGCTATTTCTGGTAGACCCTTAGTACTATGTTATATTTGGATAGTCCACTTGATATGATACCCGATGATTCCTATACCCTTTGGCAGGCAAAAATATTTCATTACGGCTCCATAAGTCTGATTACAGAGCCATGCAGATCAGCCCATATCGCAGCTACAAGAGCTGCAAAGGATGCTGGTGTAATCTTGTCCTATGATCCAAACTTGAGGCTTCCACTGTGGCCATCTGCGGAAAGTGCTAGAGAAGGAATCCTTAGCATATGGGAAACTGCTGATATAATTAAGGTACTTGTTTTCAGGTGTCCAATGTAAAGTAATAAATATGCAGTATAATTAGTCTTGCAAGAGAGTCGGACTTAAAAATTTGAACTTTCAAATGAACTGTACATCTGATGTTTCAGCTGCTTATTATCACCAGATAAGTGAAGAAGAGATTTCATTTTTGACACAAGGAGAAGATCCTTACGATGATAATGTTGTTCGGAAGTTGTACCATCCAAATCTCAAGTTACTTCTCGTCACAGAAGGCCCAGAAGGTTGCCGATATTACACCAAGGTAAGCTTCTTACTGCATTCTACTCTACAGTCTACACGATTCAATCCGTGTAAGCAAATGATGTTGTAACCCTTTATCAAAAAGTTATTAAATCTCTGTATTCGATCCTTATATCTTAATATATAATATCCATTTTGTTGAATCTTACCTTTTTAAACTATTTGGGAGTACAGCATTTATAAATTGTACAATCTGCCACTGGGTTATCGAGAAGTGCGCACATAGATGATGTGCCCTTTATAAATGCTATCCAGCCAATCCTTAGCTTAATAAAATATTATTGATTTCTGTTAAAGTTGATTCACCTGTTGCTTGAAAATGTGACATCAAAATTAATTCATTGCAAAGGACCATAATCCATTGCTCTGTGATTTGTGTCAAAATAATACTATTAAGAATCCCTTATCCTGTGAAGCTGATATCAAAAGATCCTTTGTTCTGTTTCTTTTCGTGAGCCATGATCTGAAACAGTATCAATGATATTTTTTCTATTTTCTAGGAAACATCATTAGAGGTTGTCTGAGTCTTATCGGTCTCCGTCAAGCTGGTTCATTTTTGTTAGTTTGTTCCTGCTCAAGTGGCGCATAAACTGCATGGAGGGAGGTTTAAAAGTATTACTCCCTCTGTTTCAATTTTATGTGAACCTTACTTTTTAGTCCGTGCCAAAAAGAATGGCGTATTTCCGTTTTTGGAAACAGTTTACCTTTATGCAATGATTTATAGCCACACAAAGTATATGTGCCTCATTTTACACTACAAGTTCAAAAGTCTTTTCTTTTTTCTTGAACTCCGTGCCCAGTCAAATAGGTTCACATAAATTGAAACGGAGGGAGTAGAATTTTGTGCATCTTTAGGCCAAACTTCTAAATCAGTTACGACGCTAATAATTGTATACCTACAGATTTGCTAGTTATCCACTATATATGAAAGATAGGAAAAATAATTCTCTGAAGTTGCTTGAATAATGCAAAACAGGATTTCAGTGGGCGAGTTAAGGGTCTAAAGGTGGATGCTGTAGATACCACTGGCGCTGGAGATGCTTTTGTTGCTGGAATATTGTCACAGCTAGCACCTAATGTCTCACTGCTCCAGGTAAGGCTTTTTGTATTGAATCTGATAATGAGCTGTAGTTCTGTTATTCCACTATACTGGCATTCTGCTGGCCACTATTTTACATTCTTCACTGTCTGTGATTTTTCATACCATGTTACCTAATGAGCAAAAAGATTTTGATGCTGTTTCTTGTTTGTGCACTTGATGAGTATCTTCAGTATAATAACATTGAAGTACATTTATGATTTAATTGTAGTGTGGATATTCTACTGTGTAATTAAAACCACTTGTTAACTAGTAGCCTAAATAATTAACTCGCATATGCAATCCAGTGATACAAGGCAGCTGAAAAATCACAATATGGACAATCACGTTTTGCAAGTAAAAACTTGCACTTGATGAAGCTTGAATGCTACTAAAACTATGCCACATCCTTGTTCTTGCTGCAGCCACTTTATGAAACAAATAGTGAAAAGGCTGAAACTAATTTGGATTCCCCAAATTCTACCTGCCTTTCCTTCTGGAGTTGCACATTATTCTTAAAGTACGATGCACGTGTCCTCTATAATGCTAATTGTGAATCTGAATTTCTTAGGATGAGGACAAACTTCGAGATGCCCTTTGTTTTGCTAATGCTTGTGGTGCATTGACTGTGATGGAGAGAGGAGCAATTCCAGCTTTGCCAACAAGAGAAGTTGTGTTGAATTCCTTGCTCAAGTCAGTTTCATAATATCATCCGACCTATTGTTCAGTTGTCATTTAAAGGCTTGCGAAGTTGTGCCATCTGTTCTCCTTCATAAATTCTTGTAGGGCAAAAAAATCATTTATTGAGTTGTTCTAGAAGAAGAGTGTTGACAGAAACCTGGAAACAGTCAAAAAAAATCTGTAGTAATAATTTATAACGAATATGTGGATGCTCATAACCGCATTATTAATCGCGTGTATTATCAGGGTTGAAAGTCATGAGGATAATGCATGGGTTTCTGATTCACTTTCATCAGCAAATCTGAATTGTTGTCTGTCAATTGTTTTTGATTAGCATTGACATTTTGCTAGTCATATTCAGATACACTTCCGTATCATTCTCAAACCTGTATTGTTTTGTCTGTCAACAGTGTATGATTAACATAGACAGTTTGGTTGTTATCCTATTTCTGATATATGAAAATCAGCTGATTTTGCTTCGTGGTACATCACGGAGATCCTAGGATTGTATATGTTTGTAAATGCATTACATACATTAAACAGATACCTGAGAATTTTATATTTTTGGACGTCAAATGTCCAAATTTTGTCCCTATGCATTGTTATTTAGAAATATATAAGACTAGCTTATCATTAAAAGAAAAAAAGAGTATACAAGATAATATGCTCCGTTTTCACAACACGAAATTGCATGTTGATAAAGTTCTAATAATGATTTTTTGGGTCTTACCCTGGTGAATCTTGTGACCTCACAAATTATTTGTCACTCTCGGACAAGCATCTAAGCTAATTTTTGGTTTCAAATCTTTAATAATTGACGTCTAAATATTTATTTTGTAAAGAAAGATTTATTTTTCTCATCTGAAAAAAAGTTATAAATCAAACATACTGAAATTAAAAATACTGTTGACGGCTGTTGGTTGTTATTTTCTATGGGACAATAATACATCTGACCTACCATTAATCAAGTGCTATTATGCAATAACAATTCATAGGATCCCATAAGATTGTTAATAAATACTTAATAAATAGGGATATGTTTCATATTTGGTTAACTTTTTCTTTTCCATCTTTCAACTATTTTTTCTTTTTCCCAATTGTACGCAATTTTGAGGCGTCAAAATGTTGTCATTGTCTGTTTTGGGAGTCACGTTTATCTCCTTCCACAAAGCATAAACAAACAGATTAGTTGTTGCAAAGTTTTTTAGAACCATAAAATTACACAAAGCCCGTGTCCTAAGGCTAAGGGTGACCATATATGCTTGGATGAAGACCTCTTTATAACCCAAATTGGAACTCATTTTTCGGATCTCTGTGTCCAAAATCAAACTCTCAAAGAAAACCAACTTTGCCTGTGTTGTAACCATCACAAAAAAAGGCAAAAAAAAAATAAAAATAAAAAAAATAAAAAAAAATAAACAAACAAACCAAAGAATGGCTGAAGATCCACAAGACATAGCTGATCGCGAACGAATTTTTAAGCGTTTTGATTTAAATGGTGATGGCAAAATCTCTTCAGCAGAACTTGGAGAAACCTTGAAAATGTTAGGCTCTGTAACTTCTGAAGAAGTCCAACATATGATGGCTGAACTTGACACTGATGGGGATGGCTTTATTTCTTATGAAGAATTCGAAGAATTTGCTCGAGCCAATAGAGGTTTGATTAAGGATGTTGCTAAAGTATTCTAGCTTTCTTGATGCACACGCCTTACCATTAGAAGCGGATTTAGGGTGTGTTTTACAAGTTTAACTACATTCATTACTTTCAGCTCGAACTATGTATACATATGCATAAAATTTTAAAATGTATGCATATAATAAGATTATACTCATTTTGAACCTATTAATTCTAAATTCTGGATTCGCCTCTACAATTGCTATGATTGAATATTCTTCCTACATTTTGATATATGTCACTTTCAAAAATGTCTTGGCTTTTCCTTTTCTTGTTTCCCTTGGAGAAAACCGTTAACTTAGTTAAACTGTATAACTACCTCATATTCCTTACATCATTGTTGAGGTGGATTGCGTGTATATCTTTTTTTTTTTTGGGTTCTAAATTATTTGGTTGGTTCTAAATGTTTGGTTTAAATAAAATTTATAAATTTAGGCAACGTGGGTCAACAACATTGAACTACAAGTTTTTCTGCCCTGTATTATGACAAGATATTTCATTATTTGGGTCCTATGTGAGAGTTTAGCTGTCGTTACTTAGCAAATCACAAATAATGTAAAGGTGACCTAATTTTATTCATTGTTCGTGGCATAATGGTTGTACTTTCTGAACCATGTCTTTTCTTAAATACCTAATACTGTAATGGATTGATCAACTTTTGTTTTATTAATAAACACCATCAATAGGAAAAAAGAATGGCACGAAGAGAACATGTTGTCAACTTCCTATACATTAAAAACCCAATAAGAGTTGTGTTCAACAAATTTACTAACTAATTAAATTTAAATTTGGTGGCCTACTGTAGATTGTCATAAACTACTCCGATTAATTTAGCGTTGACAAATAGGGCAACGGTCTCGGTCACCGGAAAGAAAAAGGTTTAATTGACTGGAATTACTAAGGGGGCGTTTGGACATAAGAATTATAAAATTCCGAAAAAAGTAAAAAAAATTTTAAAGTGAAAATGGTATTTGAAATTAGAGTTGTATTTGGACGTGAACACAATTTTGGGTTGTTTTTGAATTTTTGTGAGTGATCTGAAGTGAAAATTTTGAAAAACAGTTTTTTGGAGATTTTCAAATTCTCGAAAAATTCCGAAATTCATCTTCAAGTGAAAATTAAAAATATTATGGCCAAACACTAATTTCAAAAAAAAAAAAAAAATTCAGAAAAAAGTGAAAAAAAATAATGGCCAAAGTAGATAAGAAAAACTGAGAAATCTCAAAGCAAAAAGGCCATTCTTTTTACCCTTGCTTCACCAAACTAGAGGCCAAAGCAAGCAACTTCACGATACAAAACTAGCTAAAACACAGTACATTTAAACAACCAATGAAAGTCTTAACTTACAATCATGGAAAGAAGTAAAATCATGCCAGAAAACAATTCACAACCTTCTTTATGATATCATACAAAACAGAACCTGCCATATTTTTCCCACCAAAACAAGGGACAAATATATACAAACAGTGTATTCTTCAATCAGACCACCGCTTTCTCTATCTACAAGTTAACTGAGCTTAGCCTTATCAGTTGTCACACTATAATCTCCCATTTCAAGTAGAATGAGGTGAGGAAAAAGAGGGAAAAAAAAGAAAAGAAAAAATCAAATTCATTGTTTTCATGTCAACGACAATAAAAATCATCATCCTCGAAGTCAGGAACTCCTAACATTGCCAAGGCCAAGTGACTCTTCATTTCACTTTTTGTCCGCTGCAATTGGGGATAACACTCAATCATACAACTATTACTGCGTGAAATAGACTTCTTTCTGAACGTGGAACGAGGTTCTGTGCCTCTCAATATGGCAAAGATCTCGTCCATATTGGACCTTCGAGACTCTTCACTGTGTATGCATGCAGCTGCTGCTTGGGTCATCCGAGCTATTTGTTGTAGATTCTTTTGAGGGAATTTGAGTCTTGGATCAAGAAACTTTTCAAGAGCTCCTTGCTGCATTAGAGGCTTTGCCTGAAAACAACAAAGAAGACGATTTTAATGTCCAAATTTTGTCAAAAAGAACAAAAGAGGGTCTAAATTGTTATGCAGCCAATCATGGTAATAACACAAGGATAGATGGTCCAAATCATTGCCAAATTTTGATACCTAGAGTCTTATCATCGTCAATGTATTGAATCTGATTAGCGCACTGACTCATGTATGAACTGGTCAAATTGATTGTAATTGTCTAATATATATATATAGTAGAGCCACCAATCAGTATGATCAAGCATAATACTTTTATAAAGCTCAACACAAGGTTTCCATGCTTCTTTCAAAATGTCATCAATCATAGGATGTCTCAGTTGTGCATCAGAGCTTGAACAGCCTACCAATAGAACAACAACAACAACAACAACAACAACAACAACAACAACAACAACAACAACAACAACAAACCCGGCGAGAATCCCACAAGTGGGGTCTGGGGAGGGTGGAGAAGGTAGGATGTACGCACACCTTACCCCTACCTTTGTGAAGGTAGAAAGGATGTTTCCGATAGACCCTCGGCACAAAGAACAATATAACATGACACTCTATTCTAAAGACCATATTTTCTTTGCGACAGTGACTATTTAGAACAAAAAATCTCTAAACATCTGCAAACTGAAAGTGCCATTTAAAATCAAATAGAAGAAAGGAAAAGAGACAGGTTGTCACACATTACTGGCTTTATAAAAAAATTCACACTAAAGACATCCTTGGCAGAAATTATGGTGGATAATTTGTATTCTTGCATTAACAGATACTAACAAATGGAGCCGGACTGATTTAACTATCCAAAATAAAGATAAGCGAGGACAGCTTGGAAGAAATTAAAGCAAGAACCTACCCACAACACCAAGTTTTCTTCTCCTGGTCCCCTTTTCGCTTCAATTGGCTTCCTTCCGGTTAGCAGCTCCAGGAGGACAACTCCAAAGGCATAAACATCAGTTTTATCTGATATTTTACCGTGCTGAAAATATTCAGGAGCTAAATACCTGCAAATGTAATTCAAATATCATAAATATAGGGATGTTCTTTACTGCCAAGCAACGCGGGGACCTTATTCATAGTCATGCCTAAGAGTTATCAAGATAGAAATTAATACCCGAATGTTCCTTTAACTGTTCTACAAAGGAAAGGTACAGAAGGTGAAGGAGTCCATGTAGCTAAGCCAAAGTCACACAACTGCATAAGTCAACATAAGGATTAAATTACAGAATCGACCAGAAGAACAACAACCAATTTGAGCTGTTAAATATGAATGTTCTTTTCATTACCTTGGGTATTTTCTTGGATGAAAGAAGAATGTTGGAGGGCTTAATGTCCCTATGAACAACACACCTCTCAGTTCCATAATGCAAATACCCTATTGACTCTGCTATGCCTACGGCCACCTTATACCGCGTAGACCATGGAAGTGCTGGACCGCCTTTCACTCCCCTCTTCTTCTCTGTGAATCAAACTCTATCTTAGTCTCAAGCAAATTGTATTCTCATTGAAATGAAAAGAAAGCCAAGTATTCTTACCATGTAAATACCGTTCTAAACTTCCACCAGATACATACTTGTAGACCAAAAAGAAACCCTCCTCTGGATCAATGCAAAAACCAACCAAAGGAACAATGTATGGGTTATGAAGAGAACTAGCAATCATCAATTCCCTACAGAATGCCTTTGGAGATTCCTTATCTTCCCTATCTAACCTCTTTATAGCAACACTTGTCCTCATAAATCCCAATCTTCCTCTAAAAACATAGCTCAATGCTCCTCTTCCCAAAACTCTACCTACCCAATTCAAGAAAACAAAAACAACAAATCAACATCACATAAATTCAAAGTAAAGAAGGGTTAAAATTTGAACATAAACCAATTGAGTACCTTTAGAAAAATAGCGAGTAGCAGAAGCAATCTCAGCATAGGTGAACCTAATTAAAGAACGAGTCACAGGAGAAATACTCCTCTCAAGTGATTGAATTTTCCTCCATTTTAGCTCTCTGGAAAGTGGATCAGTCAACCCATTATCCAAATTCACCATCAAAACAGTAGCAGAGGAACATCTATTCATATTCATAGACTCAAGCTCAACCTGAGAACAAAAGCTGAACCTAAAAGAGGAGTGAAGTGAATGTGGCTCAGCATTAATTAATTCAGTACCACAAGCTCCTGTTTCAGCAAGTAACCAAGCTTTATTATGCTCCAAACTGCTGCTAACACTACCTTTATCCTTATCACCGTTATCCTTGCCGGAAGTTCGCCGCCGGCAAGTCGGAATAAAACAGGCCAACCCAAAATCCCAAATCATTCTGTAAATTAAGGATTTGATTTTTAACTCATCATACACACTATAGTTGTTATCAGTATCAGTACTGGCTAAAGGTTGAGTCTTTGAGCTGTAAAAAGGCTCCGCAGAGTTAGTACAACTATTTTGAAGAAACCCCATTTTGAGAACGGATCTTGAAAAGTTACACAGAAATCGACAAACCCAAGAAAGAAAAAGAAAGAATAAAGAAAAGTTAACAACTTTGCTTGTAGGAGAGGATAGAGTTACCTTACTCGAATATATAATGAAAAGTATGAAAAAGTGTGAAAGATGGTACCTTACAACTAAAATAAGACCGACCCAGGTTTTATTTTTACGTGGAAACAGTTAATGGCATGATTATTATTATACTAAGAAGAAGAAAAATGTGAATTGTGATAAATGCAAGATTCTTGGTGTTAAGGTTTAACAAGACAAGTAAAAGATGCCTTCTTTCATAATAATAATGTAGGAAGGAACTTTTCTTTTATTGGGGGGATTTTGGATAAGTTTTAAACAAAGTAGGAAAAGATTTGTTAGGCGGTATGATGAGAGGGAAAAGGGCAAGTTAGGGGTTAATTTGGTGTTGGAGTATTAATTATAGTGCAATAATTAGTAGGAAAATGGGACAAAATGATGAATGTAGTAGTTTGGTGACCTTCTCATCCCCCCAACTACCATTCTTGACAGCAGAGCTCCCTTTTGTCATTCCACTTCTTTAAGGCTTTAACATTCTTTAGCTATGGCAATTTGGATCTCTTTAATTCTCAAATCCAATAATACTACTTTCGTCATATTTTAACATTTATTGAAATTTGAAGTATTGAAATATATATATATATATATATATATATATATATATATATATATAAAGTATAGTTTATTAAGTTACCCTAATTAAATGCTTTTTGAGAATTAGTAATATTAAAAAGAACTAATACTTCTTTAATATTAAGGGTATAGTCGAAAACAAGTTAAAAATTTAGTCTTGAAATATTAAAGTGATTGTTATTTTGGACAATTTTTTTGAACTAAATCGATAGTTAAAATGGAGCGGAGGGAGTCGCAGTTTTTATTGTACAATAATAGCTTTAGCTTTGGAATCCCTCTGGTGGATGTAAGGCTTGGTTAAGTATATCAGAGTATTATTATATTTTTGTCAAAAATTTGTACATGTGACTAAGAAACTTTTAGAAATTAAACTAAAACAATTTTGTCAAAAGAATATGTACGTAAATATACCTAGATAACAAGATCATGGTAAAATTTGTCTGTTTATGTTAACTGGCGTTACGTTTGGGTTCAAATTTGGGGTTGAAAAAGAGGTTTGGATTAAACCCAGTTATTCTCAGTATTCTTTAAGAATCTAAGTGAATTAAAAACAAATCTTGCATTTAACTAATGCCGACAATCCGTATAAACCTAAATTTTATTATCTATGAATCTTGACATAAAAAACAAGGGACAAAAAAGGGAATGAGAGCGGGAAGGTCAATTGAAACATCATATTCATGAATATTGCTAAAACATTGCTAATGATGTGTCGCTTATTTCGAATAATAGCATATGATACGAGATCTTTAGGTGGCATAATCATAGTTACTTTAGGTTATATAGGGTCTTTAACGATGATACATGCTCCTCCCATGTCAACAAATTAAGTAATTAGGTGATCATGCAATGAATTTCATATTATTGAATAATCAATTTTTTTTTTTTTTAATGATGGTGGTGTTTTGATCAACTTGTTATCACAGGTATCGACTAACTCTAATTACTAAAACTTAGGTAGGTGAAAAAAATTAATTTCTCATGATTGTTGTATGGATCAAAATCTGACCAAGGGAATCTTGTCCAAGGAGGATTGCTAAGAGCCGATTAGGCCGAGGTCGTGCTCAAGATGGAAGGAACCTATTGGCGAGCTGAGTAGCCGGGATCGAGGTCGAGTATTCAGATCGGCTATAACGGTTAGTTTAGTAGTAAGATATTTTAGGGGAATATACAGAATATTCTTTGCACTTATACTTTTAGTTAGATAGGGGATATGTCTCATATAAAGGGGAATAGAGAGAGAAGAATGGTGTATGTAATATTCTATATGATAAGCGCTCTCATGAAAAGTTGACTCAAGTAAATTACAAATATTGTCTTTCCATAAATATTCGATTTGTTGTCCATCTCATACTTTCTCGCATCAGATCTGAAAAAGCCTCATGTATTCCCACGTTTGTTTGTCTTACATCATTGTTAGAGAGAAGAATCATCCACCTCACTAAATATTTGGGTGAATCATTCTCTCTATTTACATTCATTGTCATTTATTATATTTATTGCTCATCATTACCCTACCACATACTTGTAACTTTGCCATCTAATACCCATTGCATTAAATTGGTTCAAATGCAATTCTACGTTATTTGTATATCCGATTTCAGATTTAGGATTTGTTATGTTTAACTAGGATTTACCCACTACTTTCTGATTTAATTAATTTAACAAAAAGGCTTACAACTTTTTGGTCAAACATTTGGCGTCGTTTGTGAGGAATTTTCTAGTTAAAATTTTAGTTTCTTCTAGATCTAAAATAAAAACTTTGCAAAGACCCTATACTTCCTTGTTTGCACAAATCCAACATGGCAAACAACGGAGAGGAAAAGAGGAAGGCGATAACCGACCTCACCACTAACCTCCTCCATACCATCAATGAAGTGGATGAAATGGAGGGCGAATATATAACACCAAACTCCTCTCACAAACGAAACAACATGCCTCCACCTCACGGAAGCATCACGACCTCGCATGGTAAGGGGGCCTCTACATCCACGACAGAGGAGGCACCACTAGCAGTGACAAAGCTACTTGAGGCATGGTTGACAAACACGCTAACTGGCTTCCTCGACAAGCCCGCTTGGAGGTTGAGTAGAGAAGAGGCAAGGGACGACGTTACATCGAAAACTGATATGCCCTTACTCACAATGTTAGTGATGCAGGCAATGACATCCTCACAGCCATTTTGAGGAAAATGGAGGAGATGGAGAATGAGAACAAAATGCTACGCAACCAAATGAAAGAGCGCCAAGAGATGGTAGACAAAATACCGGGTGCCCCGAAACATCTGCCAAAAAGGGACATCGGTCGGTTTGTTGAGCAGCCATATAGCGATGAGGCTGCACCGCACGCCATACCAAATACCTTCAAGATGTTGCCATACCTAAAAAATATACGACGACACGACGAACCCGGAGGATCATGTAACCTACTATGTCACTGCACAAAAAGGCAATGACATCGCCAAAGAACAAGTATCATCTATATTGCTGAAGAAGTTTGGAGAAACCCAAACCAAGGGAGCACTGACTTGGTACTCGAAGTTACTCGCGCGTTCCATAGAAACATTCGAGGAAATGGCAGACAAGTTAGTCACTGCCCACACCGGGGCTAAGAAAGCAGAGGCGAGGGTGAACGACATATTCGCCATTAAGCAATCGCCTAGCGAAGGACTTAGGGACTTCCTTGCCCGGTTCAACCGTGTAAGAATGACCCTTCCAAATGTATCTGAAAGGATGTCGGTAGCTGCTTTCCAAAATGGGTTGAGCAGAAGTGGGTCAAGGGCGACCAAAAAGTTGCTAAGCCGACTTATGAAATACCCTCCAACCACTTGGGATGAGATACACAACGCCTACTGTGCCAAGGTAAGAGCCGACGAGGACGATCTCAATGGAACAACCCAGCGGTTGACCTCAATTCAAATGGAGTCTAGGAAGATCGGAGAAACAACAACAGGAGAGATCTAGTGGGATCCCGACCTAATCAGGAGATACATCAGCCTTATGTCAGAGGCGCCCTCATGCCACCTCCATGCCACGATAAAGGTCCAACCAGGTCGTGAACGGGAATCCACCGAAATGAGAGAGGTATGCCCCATTTATTATCTGTTCATAATTTTTGTGTTTCCCCCTCAGAAATAGTCTACGCACTAGAGAAGTTAGGCCCAAAAATGAAATGGCCACAGAAGATGAGATCCGACCCGAGCACCCGTGTAGATGGCCAAATGGGCCATAGAGCTGAGCAATCACGATATAACCTATCAGCCGCAAACGGTGCTAAAGTCGCAAGTACTTGCCGACTTTGTCACCGACTTTGGTGCAAAAATAATGCACGAAGTCAAAAGGGAGACCGCAATACTTCTACCAAAATGCATGACCAATGGGTTCTATACACCGATGGCACTTCTAACGCATCAAGATCTGGATTGGGACTCGTGCTCGAGGTCCCAACAGGCAAAATAGTTCGCTAGTCCATACGGTACCCTGATATGACTAACAATGAGGCCGAGTATGAGGTCTGATTGTAGGGTTAAAATTGGCACTCAAGTATGGAGCAGGACGAGTAGTCCCATAATGCGACTCACAACTCGTCTTCAACCAAGTCACAGGGACTTTCCAAATCAAAGAACAACGACTACAGAAATACCAGGCCAAAATTTGCAAACTGTTACCTGAGTTCGACGAATGCCATCTCGGTCAAATACGTCGAGCGCAGAACATCGAAGCGGACCGCCTCGCCAAACTGGCAGCGTCCACCAAAAGCATAACCGAAGAAGGGAACGTTGTCACTCTCCTCCATTCATCGATCGATCAAATCGAGGTACGAACTATAAACTTGAGTTGGGATTGGCGCAATTGTATTATCTCATATTTGTAGGATAGGGTGCTCCCACCCCGATTAAAAAGAAGCCAAGAAGCTTCAAATGTAGGCGGCCAGGTAAAACGTCATCAACAACGACTTATACAAAAGAACGTATGGCGGACCCTTAGCAAAATACATAGGACCAAATCAAACGTGGCGTGTCCTCGAAGAAGTACACGAAGGTCACTACGGAGCGCATACCGACAATCGAGCTCTCGCCATATACCTCATACGAGCAGGCTACTACCGGCCCACGATGAAAAAAGAGGCCGCCGACTTCGTAAGAAAATGCAAGCAATTCCAAAAGTATGCCCCCATGATTCACCAAGCGGGCGAGCACCTCCACTCAGTCACCTCGCCCTGGCCTTTCATCAAATAGGGAATGGACATCGTCAGACCCCTCCCAGCGGGACGAGGTAATGTACAATTTCTTTTAGTTTTAACTGACTATGCATTCGCCCAAATACGCGAGCAAGAAGTGATCACATTCATATGGAGGAACATCATATGCTGTTTCGGCATCCCCAAAGAAATCAGTTGTGAAACGGGCCCCAGTTCACTGGGAAAAAGATCTCTGAGTTCTTTGAAAAATGTCACATTAAAAGAATACTCTCCACGCCATTTCACCCCGTGGGCAACGGTCAGGTAGAGTCCTCCACTAAATCAATATTGAACATCATGGAAAAGAAGCTCGAGAACGCCAAGGAACTGTGGCCGAAATTGCTGCCAGAAGTGCTATGGGCATACCGCGCAACGCCGAAAACAAGCACAGGAGAAACACCATATTCACTAGTCTATGGGACTGATGTAATAATATTGGTCGAGGTCGGAGAACCAAGCCTGAGATATTCACATGGGACCGGACCGGTTAACGATAAAAGTAGGAAGCAAGACCACGAGGAGGTCGAAGAACAAAGAGATATGGCTTACATAAGGATGGTCGCTCAAAAACAACAAGTGGAGCAATATTACAATAAAAAAGCCAAGGTCAGACCGCTCAAAATAGGGGACTACGTACTCAAAGCCAAAACACAGGCGAGCAAGGACCCATGAGAAGGAAAACTAAGGACTAATTGGGACGGCCCATAAAAGATTACGACAACAGCAAGCAAAGGGTCATTCCAACTAGAAACAATTGAGGGGAAGTTATTGCCGAACAACTGGAACAACGCCCACCTCAAGTACTTTAACTTCTAAGAAAAGTGTACTTCTGGCCATACTCTTTTTCCCTCACCTGAATTTTGTCCCAATTGGGTTTTCTTAGGAAGGTTTTTAACGAGGAGACAAGGAGGACATCTCGAAGTTTAAGGTTCGAGTAAGATAGATTGCAAGTCGACAAGTTCATTGTCCGACCCCTCAAATAGTTCTACAGGCTGAACAATAAAGGGACTAGATAGACTGGACTGGAATACCAGCCTGAAAATCATGTAAACTTCGATATATATTTGAAAGCAAAGCATACAAACACATGATGTTCGAATAAAGTTTTTACTCTGCGCAACATTCAACATTAACTAACATTCGACCTTGTTCGGATTAACTCACATTCGACCTCGTTCGAATTAACTCATATTCAACCTCGTTCAAATCAACTAAGAGTCAACATTCGACCTCGTTCGAATCGACTCACATTCGATCTCATTTGAATTAACTCACATTCAACCTCGTTCGAATCAACTAAGAGTCAAACTTCGACCTCGCTCGAATCGACTCACATTCGACCTCGTTCAAATTAACTCACATTCAACATCGTTCGAATCAATAAAGAGTCAACCTTAGACCTCGCTCAAATCGACTCACATTCGACATTGTTCGAATTAACTCACATTCGACCTCGTTCGAATCAACTAAGAGTCAACATTCAACTTCGCACGAATCGACTCACATTTGATCTCATTCGAATTAACTCACATTCAACCTCATTCAAATCAACTAAGAGTTAACCTTCGACCTCACTCGATTCGACTCACATTCATTCTCATTAGAATTAACTCACATTCGACCTCGTTCGAATCAACTAAGAGTCAACCTTCGACCTTGCTCGAATTGACTCACATTCGACCTTGTTCAAATTAACTCACATTCGACCTCGTTCGAACCAACTAAGAGTCCACATTCGACCTCGCTTGAATCGACTCACATTCGATCTTGTTCGAATTAACTCACATTCGACCTCGTTAGAATCAACTCACACTCGACCTTGCTCGAATTAATTAAACATTCGACCTAATTCGAATTCATATTCAATCACACTCGAATTCAACTCATGCTCAACCTGACTTAAGTTCGATACAACTTCGTTTGAATTAAGTACGACATGGGACTTCACCCAAATTCAACCAAAGATATACTCAACCATGTTCGAAATAGCATGTACAAACACAACTCTTCCGTAGAAAAACATTCGAAAAAAAATAAAAAGGTACAAGAACATACAACAAAAGGTTGTGATCATTACATTCCAAAATATAAAATATCTTACAAAGGGCCAGAAAGATCCCCCCCCCCAAAAAAAAAAAGAGAAGAAAACAAAAGCTAAGTACAAAGCATCATACCACATCGTCCCCGTATTCGCCACCGCCACCTTCACCGCCCGGTCCAGCACCACCATCTCCATCATCGCCCCCACCATCGGGATACTCATCGTCATACCAAGCATTAGATGCAATCCCGTCTAAATCATCTTTACCATTGCCAGTTCCCGGCATAGCGGGGTCATAACCGCAGGCAATCCTAGCGCCACGCGCCTTAACACATGCATCTTCAAAATCGTCCTCAGGAACCTTCCCCGCCATCATCAAATTCCTATATATGTCTAGCTGAGCCTAGGCGTGGATCCACATCTCATATAAATGCCGTGGAACGTCGGGGAAAACAGAAGTATGAGAGGAGGAAGGTTGAGCCAACAATTGCGCCTTCTCGGCCTCAAGAGCGACAACTTGATCACTAAGGCTCAAAACATCTCTCTCGAGCCCACCAATTGACTTTTCAAGTCGTGCCTCCATTAGTGCGGCCATTTTCGCATCATTTGCACGTTCAGACCTGAGGACGCGGATGGAGACCTCTAATGCCGCCACCTTTGCCAAAGCCGCTACCCTGGCCTCTTCGGTCCCCTCCAACTCTGCCACTTTCTCGATCAACTCACCACTCATGCCGGCAACTGATAATAGGTTAAATCTAGGTAATTTGGCAATTGTTTATGCTCCTACTTGATTATATTCCAATATCATAATATGGTTAATTGATGAAAAATAGGCTCTAATTGTGAATTGAATATATTGCAGGATGAGGAGCCTAGGTGATGCCTTAAACAGTTGTGATTGGAACCATTTTGGAGCAAGAAAGACCCCTCAGAGCTGAGTACGCTTGAAGACGAGGAATAGAAGTGATGAAACACAGAACTGGACATGCGCGCCCAGGTGCGCGACCGCGCTACTTTTAGCGCGTCCATGATAGAATCTCAGCCAATTAGCGCGGCCAGATGCGCGGCCAGGTGCACGGTCGCGCTAGTCCAAAATACGGGAAGAGTTATTTAGGGGCAGAATTGGAAATCTGAAGGAAAACTCACTTAACCTATATAAAGTCAAGCTCGCCCAAGGAAGAGAGGAGGAAGTTTTTCATAGTCTAGTGTAAGAAATAGAGAGACAAGAGGCAAGGGGGAGATTTGGCCATCAAGTTCTTCTTGTCTTCTCTTGGTTTTTGTTATTTGGGATGAAATTGCATCTATTTGTGATGAGCACTAGCATGAGTAGCTAAAACCCATTGTTCTAGGGTCATAGGTGAAACATGAATATTGTTGTTTAAAGTTCAATTTGACAAAGTTGGTTTATCATATTGGGTTGTTTATTTAATTTTTCTTTTAATTATTTTGCTGAGTAGCTAACAGTAAAATACTATTTACGAATCTTTAGTTGAACTCGAAAGTGGGAACTTTAGATTGCATATAGAATTAAATAGGGCAAGTTCTTGAACCCGGGCCTCGGGGAACGGATTAGCAATTGGGATAGACATATACCCAATTGCCTTGCTTGGTTGAAATATAGGAATTGTAAATGCATTCTTGTTAATCTTAATTCCATAGACATATAGGCATTGAGTTAACTTGAATAGGCGAGTAAGAACTCGACAGATTCTTATGAGTAACATTAACCCTGTCAATCAACAATCCAGGTAAATCAATTAGTCATTTTAAGCTAAGAACATAACACGATTTTTAACTAGCATGTGACCCTGGAATATCCTCTCCTACTGTTTGTTACTCAAAATTGTTATTTGTTTGGTTAATTGCTCTAGTTAGATTATTGCTTGGTAGTTTAGGTAGTAAAATAATTACATCTCTATTTTGTGAAAAACCTCTTGTACAAACAAATTAATTGAGTTTGAATTAGTCAACAGTTAATCATAAATCTTCGTGGGAACGATACTCTACTCACTACTCTATTACTTGACGATCACGTGCACTTGCGTGACTGTTTTTGGTTGCAACAAGTTTTTGGCGGCGTTGCCGGGGACTTAGAAATTAGCTACTTGACTGAGTTGAGCTTTTATTATTTATTTATTCAAGTTTTAATTTTCAGTTCACTTTGTTTGTGCCAATACAGGTTTTCTTTTCTTGAATGTGAAGAAGTAGAAGCGCAAACAATCTCCTTCCTCTTGATCCCGAAATTGAACGAACACTTCACAGATTGAGGAGGGAGGTGGATGCTAGAACTAGAATTGAAAGAGAGTTGGACATCGTAGTTCAACCACAGCCAATTGAGATGGCAGGTAATGAGGAACGCGCGGCGATCGAAGCCGCAAGGCCCAGTCTGGTTCATATGACTCAGGCTATTGTGAAGCCTGATATCACTGGGCACTTTGAGCTAAAATAATACATGGTGCAGCTGATCCAATCCACAAGGCTGTTTGTGGGCTTACCTCATGAAGACCCGCAAAGGCACATTCAGAATTTCTTGGAAATTACGGACACTTACAATTATCTGAACTTTTCCAAGGACTATGTCATACTAACACTTTTCCCCTTTTCACTGATTGGGGAAGCTAAGGAGTGGTTGAATAAGGATCCAGCAAAGTCAATCCACACTTGGGATGATCTGGCAAGGGAATTCTTAATCAAGTTTTTGTCCCCACTAAGAAAACAAAGGAGTCAAATTCTTGGGTTTGAACAACGAGCTGGGGAGACACTTCGTCAAGCATGGGAAAGGTACAAGAAGATGCTTAGAGACTGTCCTCATCATTGCCAGACGGACGAGGTATTGGGTCACACTTTTGTAGATGGGTTAGATGATGCTTCAAAGATGAATCTTAATTCAGCCTGTAGGGGTAGTTGCATGGCCAGACCGTACAGTGAAATCCAAATCTTGCTAAATAACTTCACTGCTAATGATAATAACTGGCAAGGTGATGGTGATTCACGAAAGGCAGTTAAGCAAAAATTAGCTGGGTTACTTGAGCTCGACGAAGTGTCAGCCATGAGAGCCGATATTGCAAAGCTGGCCAATCAGATGACTAGGATGACAATGCAGCAGCCACAGACAATGCAGCATGTACAGCAAATTACTATTTACTGTGAACTCTGTGGCGACAGTCATATGAGTGATATGTGCCCCACAAATCCAGAATCCATCTATTATGTAGGGCAACAACACAGAGGTCCACCAAATCAGCATGCACAATACGAGAATTCTTACAATCCAAATTGGAGGAATCATCCCAACTTCTCATGGGGTGGAAATCAGTAGAATCAGAATCAGCATAGACCCCAAGGAAGTTTCAATCAGCCTCAGAGACCACCCCAACAAATGGAAGAAAGTACCAATGATTTGCTAAAGAAGTTGTTGATTGACAATCAGCAACTCATGACCGACTTCAGAAATCTTGAGAGGCAAATGGGGCAGTTAGCAACAAATCAAAATACTAGACCTGCAGGCGCTCTCCCCAGTGATACAGAAAAGAACCCTCAAGTGAATGCAATTACACTTAGAAACGGGAGGGAGCTAGAGGAAGTGCCAAAGAAAAAGAAAGACAAGCCCATACCTGAGGGAGAGTTGATCCCTAAAGTGACTCACGAGCTAAAGAATGCTGCTGAAATTCCAGAGCCAGTGGAGGCCCCAAGGCCACCACCACCTTTCCCCTAGAGATTTCAGAAAAACAATGATGATCCCATGTTCACAAAATTTCTCTCTATGTTGAGCCAGGTTCAATTGAATATCCCACTTGTTGATGTGCTTCGTGAAATTCCAAAGTATGCTAAGTACATAAAAGATATAGTGGCTCACAAGAGAAGATTAACTGAATTTGAGACAGTGGCACTTACTGAGGAGTGCACTTCAAGGGTCCAAAATAAGCTCCCTCAAAAGCTTAAGGATCCTGGTAGCTTCAAGATTCCTGTGCGCATTGGTAATATTGATGTAGGTCATGCTCTTTGCAATTTGGGGGCGAGCATAAATCTGATGCCCCTGTCTTTGTTCAAACAATTGGGCCTGGGAGCTCCAAGGCCTACTACTGTGATGTTGCAGCTGGCTGATAGATCGATAGCACACCCTGAAGGGGTGATTGAAGATGTGTTGCTGCAGATTGGGAAATTCATCTTCCATGCTGATTTCATTATCCTCGATTATGAGGCTGATGAACTGGTTCCAATCATATTGGGGCGACCTCTCTTAGCTATTGGTGATGTAATTATCAAAGTGAGAGAGGGAAAGATGATTTTGAGGGTAGATGACGAGGAAGTAGTTTTTAATGTCTACAAAGCAATCCAACTTCCTCGCCACTATAAGGAGCTCTCAATGATATCTGTTGTTGAAGCTGATAAGCAGATTCATTATCCGAGTGTATATCTAGATGATTCTCTAGAGAAAGCACTTATGTTGCTTGATAGCCTGAGGGCTGATGAGGAGGTTTAGGAGATGATGCACATCTTAGATACATCTTGTGCGTACATGCAAGGGATACACCCCTTTGAGCCTTTGAATAGGCCAGGGGGACCTCCTCCAAATCCGTCAATTGAGGAAGCCCCAAAATTGGAGCTTAAACCTCTTCCACCTCACCTGCAATATGCTTATTTGGGTGACTTTGACACTTTACCCGTTATTGTTTCTTCTGACTTATCTAAATTGTAGGAAGAAAAGCTGTTGAGAGTGCTACATGAGCACACGCGAGCACTTGGGTGGACGATGTCTGACATTAAGGGCATTAGCCCAACCTTTTGCATGCACAAAATCCTCATGGAGGACGGACATAAGCCCAGTGTAGAGCAACAATGCCGACTCAATCCAAACATGAAAGAGGTGGTAAGAAAAGAAGTGATTAAGTGGCTTGATGCAGGTATTGTATTTCCTATCTCAGACACCAAATATGTAAGCCCCGTTCAATGTGTACCCAAGAAAGGGGGGATGATTGTAGTAGTTAATGAGAATAATGATTTAATCCCTACAAGAACTGTCACCGGGTGGAGAATTTGCATTGATTATAGAAAATTGAACAATGCCACCCGGAAGGACCACTTTCCCCTCCCCTTTATTGACCAAATGCTTGATAGATTAGCTAGCCAGGAGTACTACTGCTTCTTAGATGGTTACTTGGGGTATAATCAGATTGCTATAGCCCTAGAGGACCAAGAGAAGACCACATTTACATGTCTTTATGGCACGTATGCGTTCAAGAGAATGCCCTTCGATCTTTGTAATGCACCTGCGACTTTTCAAAGGTGTATGATGGCCATTTTTACTGACATGGTTGAGAGGGGATTTATTTATTTAAAGATTCAGAGTCGCCACTTGGGAGATTTATGGTGTCCCAAGTCACTGGTTCCAATCCCGAATCGAGGAAAAGATTGACTCTATTTAACAGTCCGCGAACCAGAAATTCGAGTAAGGAAATCTGTAACCTGGGAGAAAGTGTTAGGCATTCCTAAGTTCCGTGGTTCTAGCACGGTCGCTCAACGGTCAAAAAGAAAATTAGCATAGGCATTCTAATTTTCCGCTCTTTCCTTTTCTTTACTCTCTTGTTTTTCCTCTTATTTTCTTTCCCTTTTTTTCTCTTTCTCTTTCTTTCTTTTCTTTCTTTTGGTTATGGTCGAATCCTATGGAGATTGCCTACGTATCATGACCCCGCATGAATCAGACCGAGCGTAGTTCTGGGAGATAAGTGTGAAAGTAAAATAAAACATTTTTTTTTGGTATTTTTAGTTTTATAAACATAGATGTCGCGAATACAGAGGCTCAATACTTATCAAATTTCAAAAGACAAGCAGACTCTGATGCAAAGACAAAATACCAACTCCGAAATTAAGCTGTCATACTCCAAAGAAATACAGACTCAAAACAGAAAGAAAATACAAACCCAACATGACTTATAGACTCTGACAGAAAAGGAAATACAGACTCAACGGAAAATCATGAGTACATCAATGCTCCTGGTGCCCGCGGGACATCGTTCGGTCTCGCCACGGGCCTATGTGCAAGCTCCCTTTGAAGTCGATCCAAGTCGTTCATTATCTGTTTAACAAATATCATTATTGTTGCAAAGAAGGTAGTGCGAGTCATATCCTCACAAATCTGGCACTTCAAAATGATGTAGTCGGCAATGCTTCTAATTCTCTCTCTTATGGCACCCTTTTCCTGTAACAGACGCCCAATCTGCTGGGCCTGGCCTCCAAAGTTTGCTCACCAACATAATTTTATTCCTGAAGCTGTTGCAAATCTATTTCTAACTGCGCCAGTGTCGTATAACAATGTTCCCTTTCAACTTTGAAGTATTTTGCCTGCTTGATCATTTTGTTTTCCGTGGCGATGACCTTTTTCTTTAACCCTGTGACCTCATCGTCGTACCTTTCTCTCAACTACTTAACCAGGCGTACCCGTTCGTCTGCGTTTTTAGCCAATTGTTTTTGAGCCTTGGCTAGTTCACTTTCTGCTTTGTTCAAATCGAAACTATAGTCACTCACTTTCTGCCTTAGGTTAGCTATGAGTTTTTCATCCCTGTCGCTTCGGGCTGGATTTTCTGCCGCTACTTTCATCTTCTGAATTTGAGCTCGAAGGGCTTCATTTTCTTTGGCTAGCCTTTTCTTCTCCCCTTCATCCGCCGCAATCTGCAAGATACTCTCGAATTGAAGCTCCCTGATTTGTTTTTCCATTTTTCCTATTGTGGCCCTGTACTCATTCTCCTTAGCCACCCAAACCCACTGTTCTTGTGACGCTTCAACGAATTTCTGAACGTGAGGCTTTTTGGCTGGTTTTTCTGGTTCAGCCCTTGCTGTGTTATTCTTTCTATACCAAGCAAGATAGGCGGGTGAGACTCGCCTCTAGATAAATCACGCACTCGAGTGTTTACTATCAAGTACTGGCATTCATTCCAAATAGAACGAACTGTCTCTTCATGAAATTGACCGTCAGAACTAACCTCGACCGCATGCGTACTAAATCTTTATCTGGATGCATCACCTGACACCTTCCCAAATGTCTCATCGCCCGGTAAGGAGCGTAAGGCTGAATACCTCGCAGACCCATCAGGAGGAAATAAGGAACAGTGGCGGGCATATACACAATTTCTTCAACAGGAAGCCAACCCAATGTCCACTCTATTTGCCCTGCAGTAATGGAGCGAAGGCAGTATACCCACTCTTCAAACCCCTCTGGCAGCTTAAACCCTGCAATTCTTGTGTCAAACTCTTCAATACAACTTTTCTCTATGGATCCATAACTCATATACTGAGGGCGATGGCACAGGTGCTCGATCATCCACATCTGTAATAGCAAATTGCACCCCTCGAAGAAATATGCCCCAGCTTTACAGGCTGTGAGAGCTCGGTATATCTCAGACACTATCATAGGGGCGAGAATGCTCTTAGCATTGGTTATCAGGACCTTGACGACTCCGGCCACCCGCAAATTGATATTCCCGTCTTTTCGGGGAAATATCACAAGGCCTAAAAAAGCTACCATAAAGGCGAAATGCCTATGCTCATCCCATTTTGTTCGGTTTCCTTTGATACAAACCCCGCTAGGCATGTTGTTCTATTTTGGTTTCGTTTTATATAAGCTGGCAGTGTCCAGCTTGAGCTAGTGATTGAGTCGCGAGTTTGAAACCAGGGAAAGTTTTTAACTGCCATCTTGATTGAATGCATAAGTGTACATTGTCAAATTCTCGTTTATGAATCTGTGTCGATCTGTGAAGGAGATAGATAAGTTGGTTTAACTTTGATCGTTTGATAGTTCTGGTGTGGAATGATAACAAGCTGAATGTGATGAAGCTTGACGACATAGGCCTAAATGATTTTAAGTGTTTTGTTCATTTTGAGCTGTAAAATTTACATGTTGAACAGAATTTTTTTTTTGTTGCTGCATGACCTCCCAGATTTGTTGCTGCAGACCAGTTTTCTTCTTCTCTGGTTGTACTCTTCATTAAGTTGTCTCTTCCATCTGGTGATCGCTAAGGCACACACACCAGGAACTTGAGTTACAATGATGGAATGAAACAATTGGATTGTTTTCGATCCTAGTTACTGTCCAGACTTGTTTCTTCACCCCCCCCCCCAATTTGAAGTCTCCTTTTAGGTATTGGCATATGACTTGCTTGAGGAGTCCTTCTGCTTTGTTTAACTAAGTTTTAAAATTCTTCTTTAGTGATTCTTGTCAGCTCTCATTTTTAAGTTTCTTGTATGTATTAGAATTTCCTTAAGTAGATACATGAAATGGTGGTACTACGGCGCAAATCCTTTAGCATAACGTTAGCTGAATCATTCGTTTTTGGGTGTCCTCTGTTTGTAATCAAGTTTAATATGTATCTTGGCATGCCCTTGTTTTGTCCAGGATTTATTCTTTGTCCCTGATTCATTGAGAAAATCCCTGGTCCATTTAGAAGATTACGATAGTTTCATTCTTATGTTTAAGTACGAAGTTGGTTAATGGATGCTACCATATCAATTCATTTTCTGGTAATCATTTTAAAATCGGAGAATCCACTGGTTTAGACCCGTGATTAAACTATCACAAATGCAGGTACTGTCCCTGTAAAGAGGTTGTGCTATAATTTCAAATTAGTTTTGAATATGCATATTCCGTAGTTTACTTAG